>NC_141808.1:11994966-12296216 GCF_057944985.1 Cucurbita pepo subsp. pepo
TGCGTCCAAACAATTAATTACATGCTCAATGTGATTAAATTTCAAAAATGGCGTCACACAAACTTGACCTGGAGACCTTCAGTGTGTTAGATTGACGTGATAACCAACTACACCACGACACCGTTGGAAGCCTCCCTAGAAGGTCAGCCAAACTATAGAGTTAAGCCCAAACTTTCTAGAGCCTAAAGAAAAGCCCGTGGAAACCTACCAGAAATTGGATGCAATGAGAGTCTACAAATAGGCTGCTTACGGAGTACTTTTTTACTCACTACATTTTAGATTTCTTTTTCAGGTCTTCGCTAACTGTCGCTCGAGGTGGGAGAGCGTTTGAGAGATGCATTGTCACTTGAGGGTCGTTTATGAGTGTTGACCCAGTCTGTGTACTTTGGGTCTTTTATATTTCGTTCGAAACAATATCCCGAACCCTTTCTCCGTTTGTAACAAACCTTTAACAACACATGTTTGCATTGCCTTTCAATTTGTTCTAGTGGAGGTGTTGTTTGATTTTAAATTGCATTATCTCAATGTTTAATTTAATTTAACTTTTATTTTTATTTTTCTTTCTTTTTGTCATTTTCGTCACGGTTTGAGATTTGAATCCTCGAAAATCACGTAACGAAAGACTCAATGACTCTACGTCTAGCGAAAACAGTCTCTTCGACCAATCAATCTAGACCTCTGATACTGAGTTTAGTTCATAAATTTCTTGGCTAAATCATTCCACCCTAGTCCTTGTTGATTCCTACCGGTATTTCTTCAATAAAAGTCCAAACAATTAAGGTATTTCAAAGTTTTTTGGTTGCAAATGTTTTATTTTGAACCACAAAGAAAAGCTAGGAAAATTTGATTCTAAGAAGGATATTGGTATTTTTCTTGGTTATTCATCTATTAGTAAAGCTTATAGAGTTTTCAATAAGAGAACTTTAGTTACAGAGAATTATTCATCTATTAGTAAAGCTTATAGAGTTTTCAATAAGAGAACTTTAGTTATAGAGAATCTATGCATGTGGTATTTGATGAATCTTGTAATAATATTTAGTCTATTTGTAGCAATGATTTAGAAAGAAATTTTGGAGATTTACTTGTCATGACGAAGGAAAAGAAACTCTTTCAAGTAAAGAAGAAGTGAGCTTAGATGAGAAGGAGGAAGGAGGTTCTTCATCAGTGCCAAAAGTATGAAGGTATGCCTCATCTCATCCCAAGGACTTGATTATTGGTGATCCCGAACAAGGTGTGAAAACTCGTTCCTTTATTAATTTATTTTATAATCTTGCTTTTTTTTTTTTTCCTCAAATTGAACCAAAAAGTCTTGAGGACGTCGAAAATGATAATTTTAGATTTTAGCTAGGAACTAAATCAATTTGAAAGGAACAAAGTTTGAGACTTAGTCCCTATGCCCTCTAATATTTCTATTATTGGAACCAAATAGGTTTTTAGAAATTAAATTGATGAAAATGGGAATATCTTTAGAAATCAAGCTAGACTTGTAGCTTATGATTATTATCAGGAGGAAGGTATAGACGATGAAGAAACTTTTGGGAGATTAGAAGCTATTAGAATGTTACTTGCATTTGCTTCTTACAAAAATTTTATATTATATCACAGGGATGTGAAAGCACATGGTTATATTATGGAGGAAGTTCATGTAAAACAACTTCCTGGATTTGAAAATCAAATCCAATTTTGATTTTCCACATCATGTCTATAAGTTGAAAAAGACTCTTTATGGTTTAAAACAAGCTCCTAGAGCTTGGTACGATAGACTTAGTAATTTTCTTATTGAGAATGATTTCAAAATGGGTAAGCTCGATACTACTCTCTTTATTAAAATTAAAAAAAAAATATGTTATTAGTGCAAATATATGTGGCGGTTCTTGCAGGATCAGCAACGAGAAGTTTTCCTCCGCTGTGATTATATTATATTTAGTTCTACTAATTCTTCTTTATGTGAAAATTTTTCTAAATGTATGATGAGTATGATGGGAGAGCTCGGTTTCTTTCTTGGACTTCAAATCAAACAACTGATAGATGGTATTTTCCTAAATCAAGAGAAATATACCAAGGATTTACTCAAAGGTTCGAGTTCAATGAAGGTAAGATTCCAAAAAAAAAAAAAAAAGAAAAGAAAAAAACTCCAATGAGCACATCTACCAAGCTTGACAAGGATTTAAAAGGTAAATGTGTAGATATAAAATCTTATCGAGGTATGATTGGATCTTTAACTTTACTTGACTCATTTACCTGTCGTTAAAAAAATATTTAAATATTTGCTTAAGACTATTAATTTAGAATTGTGGTATCCTAGAAATGTTGAGTTTAAATTTGTAAGATATTCTGATGCGGATTTTACGGAAAGTTTACTTGATCATAAAAGTAATAGTGGAACTTGTCAATTTCTTAATAGTTCATTAGTTTCTTGGTTTAGTAAAAATAAAAATTCGGTTGTCTTATCTACTACTGAAGCGAAATATATTGTGGTTGCCAGTTGTTGTGCTCAAATTCTTTGTATGAAACAAACTCTTTGTGATTTTGGATTAAAATTTGATAGTGTGCATATATTTTGTGATAACACTATACTATTAATCCTGTTCATCATTCGAGAACTAAACATATTGACATTAGACATCATTTTATATCCTTGATTTTGTAAACTCTAATAAATAATTAGCAGATATTTTTACAAGTCATTAAATGAAGATTTTTTTTTTTTTTTTGCAAAATAGGCTTGAACTTTGTATTACTCGCTGTGATATATCTTGAATTTGAATTTCGTATTACTAGGTGTGATATATTTTGTATTTTATAATCTTATTTAAAGGCATGTTATTAGGGGAGCATGTCATTCTTTTATTATTTTTTTACTGTTCTTTTTAATGATTACAAAGGGGAGAAAATTAAAAAAAATATGCTATAAATTTGTTATTTTATAATTAATGAATCACTTCGTTTTATTTTACAATTAATGAATCACTTCGTTTTGTGCTGTTTCATAATTCATTGAAGCATTAATATAGGGAGACAATATGGATTTGAGTGAATTTCAAATTTTCATAATTCATTGAAGCATTAATATAGGGAGACAATATGGATTTGAGTGAATTTCAAATTTCTGATAATATATTAGAATGCCTATCATGATGCATCAATATTATTATTTGGACATGTTCATTATTTTAAGTTTTATGGATCTCATACCATTTTTTCTTGAAATGGTTTGTCATCGTAAAAAATAAAAAAGGGGAGATTGTTTGCTTTTTGACCCTATCTCAAATTAATTAATTAATGTTTTAATTATTAACCATTCACAGTATTTTTTCCACAGTGTAAGGTTGGGAATAATGATTTCAACGTCTTTTTTGGTTCACTCAAATTAGAGATAAAACGAAGAAGTTCCAGTCAAAACAAATACCCGACGTGATGATGTTAAAATCGTTATCCCCAACCTTACTCTGTGGACAAAATATTGAGAATTGTTAATAATTGAAGATATGTTTGTTATCATCAAAACATTAATTAATTAATTAATTAAAATTAACTAATTTGAGATTAAGAGCTAAAAAGCCAACAATCTCCGGTTTCTTCCGATGACGACAAACCATTTCAAGGAAAATAGTATGAAATCCATCCAACCATAAAACTTAAAATAATGCACATGTCCAAATAATAATATTGAAACATCATGATAGGCATTCTAATATATCATCATAAATTTGAAATTCACTCAAATCCATATTCTCCCTCTATATTGATGAACATTACAACAACAAAGTTATTCATTAATTATAAAATAACAAACTTACAGTATATTTTTCTTAATTTTCTCCCCTCAAAAAGAATAATAAAAAATAATAAAAGAATGACATGCTTCTCCTAAGAACATGCCTTTAAACAAGATTATAAAATTCAAGATATATCATACCAAGTAATACCAAACTCAAATTCAAGATATATCACACCGAATAGTACTAAGCTCAAGCCTATTTTTGTAAAAAAATTTCTTCATTTAACGGCTTGATTAAAACATATGCTAATTGATTATTAAGAATAATATGTCCATTTTGCACATGCTCTCTAATAAAATGATGTCTAATATTAATATGTTTAGTTCTAAAATGATGAATAGGATTTTTAGTTAAATTAATAGCAGTTGTATTATCACAAAATATAGCCCCACTATCACATTTTAATCCAAAATCACAAAGAGTTTGTTTCATCCAAAGGATTTGAGCACAACAACTAGCAACCGCAATATATTCCGCTTAGGGGTAGATAATCCTACCAATTTAAACTCAACATTTCTAGGATACCACAATCCTAAATTAATAGTCCAAGCAAGTATTTAAATATTCTTTTAACGACATTTAAATGAGATTTCTTAAGACAAGATTGAAACCTAGCACGAAGACATACACTAAACATAATATCAAATCTACTAGCAGTCAAGTAAAGTAAAGATTCAATCATACCTCGATAAGATTTTATATCTACACATTTACCTTTTTCATCCTTGTCAAACTTGGTAGATATACTCATTGGAGTTATTGCAATCTTACCTTCATTGAAGGTGAACCTTCTGAGTAAATCCTTGGTGTATATCTCTTGATTTAGGTTCTGAGTAAATCCTTGTGTATTTCTCTTGATTTAGGTTCTGAGTAAATCCTTGGTGTATTTCTCTTGATTTAGGTTCTGAGTAAATCATTGGTGTATTTCTCTTAATTTAGGAAGATATCTTTAGTTGTTTGATTTAAAGTCAAAAAAAGAAACTGAGCTCTCTCATCATACTCATCCTACATTTAGAAAATTCTTTACGTAACTAAAGATTAGTACAACCAAAGATAATATCATCCACATATATTTGCACTAATACCATATCTTTTTCTTTAATTTTAATAAAGAGAGTAGTATCGAGCTCACCCATTTTGAAATCATTCTCAATGAGAAAATTACTAAGTCTATCGTACTAAACTCTTAGAGATTGTTTTAAGCCATAAAGAACTTTTTTTTCAACCTATAAACATAATGTGGAGAATCAAAATTTTTGAATCAGGAGGTTGTTTTACATAAACTTCCTTCATAATATAACCATTTAAGAATGCACCTTTGATATAATATAAAATTTTTGTAAGAAGCAAATGCAAGTAACATTCTAATAGTTCTAATTTAGTAACGGGTGCAAAAGTTTCTTCATAGTCTATACCTTCCTCCTGACAATAACCTTAAGCTACAAGTCTTCATTTCTAATGATATTTCCATTTAAATCAATTTTATTTCTAAAAATTCATTTGATTCTAATAATGAAAATATTAGAGGGCCTAGGAACTCATTCCCAAACTTTGTTCCTTTCAAATTGATTTGGTTCGATTTGAGAAACAAAAGCAAAATTATTAAATAAATTAATAGAGGAACGAGTTTTCCCACCTTGTTCAGGATCACCAATAATCAAGTCCTTGGGATGAGATGAGGCATACTTCTATACCTTTGGCACTAATGAATAATCTTCTTCCTCCTTTTCGTTTAAGCCCACTTTTTCTTTTCACTGAGGTAAATCTCCAAAATTTCTTTCTAAATCATCACTACAAATAGACTCATTAGAAATATCATTATAAAATTCATAAAATACCACATGCATAGATTCTTGTATAACTAAAGTTCTCCCATTGAAAAATCTATAAGCTTTCCTAGTAGATGAATAACCAAGAAAAATACCAATATCGGTCTTAAAATCAAAATTTCCCATCTTTTCTTTGTTGTTCACAATCAAACATTTGCAACCAAAAACTTTGAAATACACCATATTTGAAATTTTATTATGTCAGAGTTCATAAAAAGTTTTATTAGGATCTAATTAAAACTCTATTTGAAATATAACAGGCGATATTAACAGCTTCCGCCAAAAAAATATTTCGGTAAATCATATTCATTTAACATTGATCTAGCAAATTCTTGTAAAGTACGATTTTTTTTTTCAACCACATCTTTTTCCATCTTTTCTTTGTTGTTCAAAATAAAACATTTGGAGCCAAAAACTATGAAATACACAATATTTAGAATTTTATTAGGTCAAAGTTCATACAAATTTTTATCAGGATCTAATTAAAACTCTATTTGAAATATAACAGGTGATATTAACGGCTTCCTCAAAAAAAATATTTAGGTAAATCATATTCATTTAACATTGGTCTAGCAAATTCTTGTAAAGCTATTTTTTTTTTTTTCAACCACACCCTTTTGTTGAGGAGTCCTTGAAAGAAGTCATGATAATTGTTGAGGAGTCGAGAGAAGTCATGATAAAAATCATTCTCTTCACAAAAATTTTCAATTGTCATACTATCTAATTCTCCTCCATGGTCACTCCTAATTTTAGTAATTAAAAAAACCCTTTTCATTTTGAACTATTTTACAAAACTAGCAAATCTTTTTAACAAAACATCATTTTTATGTTTTATCATCAAAACCCAAGTAAATCTCGAAAAATCATCAACTAAAAAAAGTACATTTTCAATGAGAGTACCAGAGTCATTAGCTATAGTACCCTTACCAATTATTTTACCCTTCTTGTTGTCGCCAAAAGTTACTAAGCCACCATCCTTCTTGTAAATACTCACAAACTTGGATTGGTTTCCCGTCATGTAACTTGAATAACCACTGTCCAAATACCACTTATTTTTTCTTGGAGGCTTTCAAATGAACCTATAAACAAAGATATTCAAAATGGACCTTTTGGTACCCAGACTTGTTTGGGTTCTAACAAGTTAGTTTTCACAAATTTAGGAATCATGTTTGCATTCATATTAAAAAAACTTACCACACGAGAAACAAACAATATCATGCACGGATTTATTTCTTGGACTAAGTTTATGTATTCTATTTTAAATGGAAAAATTATTTCTTAAAACATTATTAAATTTTATATTTTGAGAAAATTTTCCTCCCCAATGAATGTTTTAAGAATTTTTCAATTTAAAGCAATTAGGTCTAATATGACCTTCAACACCACAATAATGACATATAGGCACAAATCTAGATTTATCATACTGAGATACAAATTTGCATGTGTTAGGCTTAGACATAATGAGGGATGCTTTAGCAAATATTGTTTTAGAACTTGAAGAAGTAGAACATTCATCAATATAGCGTAATCCTCTTTTATCACCATAAGACTTACATGAAGGAGTAGAACATTCATCAATATAGCCTAATCCTCTTTTATCACCATAAGACTTACATGAAGGAGTAGAACATTCATCAATATAGTCTAATCCTCTTTTATCACCATAAGACTTACATGAAGGAGTAGAACATTCATCAATATAGCCTAATCATCTTTTATCACCCTAAGGCGGCTTACATGAAGGAGTAGAACATTCATCAATATAGTCTAATCCTCTTTTATCACCCTAAGGCGGCTTACATGAAGGAGTAGAACATTCATCAATATAGCCTAATCCTCTTTTATCACCCTAAGGCTTACATGAAGGAGTAAAACATTCATCAATATAGCCTAATCCTCTTTTATTACCCTAAGGCTTACATGAAGGAGTAGAACATTCATCAATATAGCCTAATCCTCTTTTATCACCCTAAGGCGGCTTACATGAAGGAGTAGAACATTCATCAATATAGCCTAATTCTCTTTTAGCTTACATGAAGGAGTAGAATTGTAACGACCCGAAAAAAGGAAAAAAAAGAGAAAAAAAAAAAAAAAGAGAATAATAATAATAATAAGTAAATAATAATTATAAAAAAAAAAAAAAAAAAAGAAAGTAAATCATGGACTTTCCACCTTCCCCAAATATCTCCCCAACCCCTCCTCCAACTGCAAATGATCTGCAAAAAAAAACTAAACAGAAACAAAAAAAAAAAAAAAAAAAAGGCATATTTTGGGAAGAGAAAAATGTGAGGAAAAAAACAAAGGAATGGAAAGAGATAGAAAAGTTATATGTAGGTTAGATCTCCTTTTCTTTTATCTGTTGACAGAGATAGAAAAGTTATCTTAGATCTCTTTTTCAATTATTTACATTTTTGGATATCCGATACAAAATCAAAATTGATTGAAAATGGTTTTGTCAATTGCATCTAAATGTAATCATCATTTTGTTAAGAAAGAGAAGAAAACAGGCTAGATTGAAAATGGTTAATGATAGTAGTTTTAGGAAAGAGGAGAAAAACTAATAGATTGAAAAAGGAAGGAGAAGAAAACAGAATAGATTCAAAATGTCTCCTGTTAACAATAATAGTTTTTAGGAAAGAGAAGAAAAAAAAATTAAAAATGGCTTCTGTTAATTGACAGTCATACTGTGTGGAGAAGAAAACAGAATTGATTGATAGTCATATTGTGGAGGAGAAGAAAACATAATTGATTGAATATTGTTTTATAATTGCATAGTCATTTATATGAAAGAAGAGACAGAGAGAATAGAAATAAAGTGGTAAACATAGAGAAGAAAATGGAAGATGTGAGAAATTATTAATATAATATTATAACAAACCATAATTGGTTTGAATGATTGAAGCACCATGAAATAATATTGACATATTTTCAATTTAAGTTTTACTACCCAACTAAAATTTAGAAACAATGAAAACGTGGAATTTGATTTTTACAGAGACCGGTTTAGAGCTGTATTTCACATTGTTAGTTGGATTATTAATTAAAATGTGAAATACTAACGAAAGGTGACGAACAATTCGATATGAAGCGAACTCTAGCAACCTTTGAAGCAGCTCTCGAGGAACGGGAGCTTACGTTAATTAAATTAGGGAATCTTCGGCTAAGGCCAACCAGGTAAGTGGCCTTACTATAGGATAGGCTACAAAGTGTATGAGTTACGATGTTGTATGAACTATGTCGTACGATGCGGTATATGAGTTATGATGATGTATGACTTATGATGATGTGTGGGTTATGATACCTGATGATGTGCTCAGTATATATATATTTTGAGGAATGTCGTACTTGATATGTTTGATGCACTTTGTGGCAATATGATGAGTATGATGATTGCGTGACGTTTACCTTAATATGATGATGTTTTCCATATTGAGCATGCTATATGGTGATGAGTGCCATATTGCATCATGTCGTTAGATCGACATAGGACACAACCCTAAGAGCGTGAAAATGATATTAATATAAATATCCACGAGTATGTGTTACCTAGAGTAACAAAGAGATAAGACTAGAGGGTTGTGTCAGAAGAGACATTATGATGGATTTAGAGGGACCTCATGCATATTGTATGTTCACAAGCATAGGGCTACTTCCCCTAGAGACGATGAGTGCGGACGCGCACCGTATGATGAGCGCGTATGTGCACAGGTGCGAAAGCACACAGATGAGGATGTTCATGAGGTGCATGATACTATGGGGTTCCGCTGACCTCCGGACGTCGCTACAGATTAGCTTGACCAGAGGGTCCAGGGGGTGTGCGAGCGCCCTGGAGATTCACACTCGCACGTGTGAGTCGTGTGTAGGGAAGTACTACACATCCAATTTGTCCGAGACTGGAGGCCACCCCTAAGATGATTAGAGATAGGTCCCTAAATCATGATTGCATGTGTTTGCATTTGCATGGCCCCCTATAGCGGGGCCACTTACTGAGTATTCTTTGAAATACTCAGGCCGTGTGCCACATCATTTTTCAGGTAAAGGCAAGGGCGCACTTGTACGGAGGACGGCGGCATCGCGAGCAGAGACTGTGGCACGTGCATAGGGTAGATTCATATTTAAATTTCAAGTCTTAAGTTAGAATAGGTTGTTTTGCATTTCATTGTTTTAAATTATTTTGTATTTGTTTTTGTTTTCTCTAAATTTCAGTATTTCATATTTAAACACGTAAGACCATGGCTGTGTTTTCTAGAGAAGAAGTTGTTTTAAACGTTTTTTTGAAGTTTACGTTATCAATTATGTTCATGTAAGAGTTATATTTCCGCATTATAGATGAGCATGAGACGTTAGTAGCGACTCTGAGTATGTGAAAATTTAGGGTCGTTACAAGAACATTCATCAATATAGCCTAATCCTCTTTTATTACCCTAAGGCTTACCTGCTTCAATTATTTTATTGAATTTTTGAGCACCTATAGTTAACTTTTTAATAGACTCTTTAGCCTTACTAGGTTCTTGCATAGTGTTTGATTCCTTTTCTTTGAGTAATTTAATTAACTCATTTTTTCACAACAATCATGCTCAAGAAATTTAATTTTATCCATTAATGCAGTTTTCTCATCACAATCAAATACATGTTTTTTACCCGGTATATCAAATTTTACAACATAAGATACTTTGAATAATTTAATAAAGACTTATTTTTAATAATTGAAGCCTTATATTTCTTTTGAAGCATAAGATACTTTGAATCAAGTTTTTCTAAATCAAGTTGCATCTCCTCAACAACTTTAAATAATTCATCATAAGATGAGATTCAAGAATTACCTGTCTTCTTCATCCTCTTTGTTACCGTGAGCCATGACTTCATCCTCTTTGTCACGAAGCAAAAATTTGAGTTAGTTCAAGAGTTTTCCAAATTTCATATGCTAAACAACACATAGATACTCGGTTAAATTAATCACTACTTAGGGCACAACAAAGACAATGTAGAGCACTAGCATTAAATACATTTATTTTATATCATGCTTATCAAATTCATTCACTCAATTAAGCTCCTCAATATTATAAACAATTTTTATCAATATTATAAACAATTTTTATTGGAATATAAGAGCTTTTACTAACATTTAAGCAAATAAATTTTCATTTTAACTCTCCTCGAATATAAGGGCCTTTATTAAGATTTAAGTAAATAAATTTTCATTCTAGCTCTCCATTAGGTATAATTTGTTCCATCAAAATAAGGAGGTCTAGAAGTTGAAACCGTTTTTAACACAGATTTGACATAAGCTCTAAAAATAAAGTTTATATAAAAAAAAATCATTAAGAGCAACTGCTCTGATAATTGTTGGATCGTATAACAACCTAGAGGGGTGAATAGGGTTTCAACAATATAATTATTAATTTTTTTTTTAATAACAATAAAACTTGATACCATGCAATACCATACAATAAAACTTAACAATAATTTAAATAGGAAAAGAACTTAACAATAATTTAAATAGGAAAAGGGTTGAAAATATAACACCTTAGTTTTATAATGGTTCCGTCAAACTCGACCAACTCCACTCCCCAAGTGCCTCTTGGAAATTTGAATAAAACTTTCTGACTCTTTACTCGGATCAAAGCCCAACCGCTACACCGCTCCTTTTACGAGTTCAAGAGCAAACTCAATTCTTTCCACGGTTTAGGATCAAACTGGTACACCGCTCTTTTTACAAGTTTAAGAGCAAATTCAATCCTTTCCACGGCTCAGGATCAAACCGGTACAATTGTCTGTGAAACTTTATAGAAACACACCACACACCACAACTCTTTGAAGGAGTGGATTTACAATTTTCTCAAGAAATAAAATTGGATTTACAATTTTCTTAAGAAATAAAATTGGAAGCTTGAGAGAGAGCAAAATGGAGGCTTTTAAAAAAAAGTTTTAGATCGAGGAAACTATGAAACTATGGGAGTTGTGTATTGTGTTCTATGATCTGTGTGTTGTGTTTTGAAGAAAAATATGAAGAATATACATCTCTCTCCGAATAGAATAAACAAGAAAAAATATGAAGAATATACATCTCTCTCAGAATAGAATAAACAAAGAAATAAAATTGGAAGCTTGGGAGTAACAATGGAGGCTTTTAAAAAAAAGTTTATGATCGAAGAAACTTGGAGGCTTTTAAAAAAAAGTTTAAGATAGAGGAAACTATGAAACTATGAAACTATGGGTGTTGTGTATTGTGTTCTATGCTCTGTGTGTTGTGTTTTGAAAAATATGAAGAGATGATGAGTTTAAATAGTGATGAAGTCCTAAAAATAGGAATTGATACCTACCACTAACACATGAACGAAACTTAATTTATTTATTTTTAAATTTATCATAAAAAATTATAGACCACATGTTTCATTTAATATATATATATATATATATATATATATATATATATATATATATATATATATATATATATATATATTATTTTAAATAAATATTAAAAAAATTTAAATTCATTTTTATTATATATATTATACATATTTAAATGTAATAATATAATAAAAAAATGTTAATGAAAACAGAGTAACAATTTAAAAAAGTAATGGAATAGTTTTATAAATCTAATTGAAATCATTAAAATGTAATAGAAATAATTTTATAATTCAAATATTTTTCTCTCTAAAAACTAGTTTTCGTAATTAAAATCATTATAAATGTAATTGAAATAATTTTCTTTTTTAACCTAAAACTTTGATTGTTACTCTACCAAAGTATAAATGTCATACTTTTATTGGTCCATGATGTCAATTTTGCCGCTGGTTCATGAAGTGAATTTTGTCACCACATTATCACGTCAGGTATCTTGTTTTGACTGAAACTTCTAATTAATTTGAGATTAAGGGCCAAAAAACCAATACAATGTGTGTTTGAGGGCACGGTTCTTGGGCTAATCAAGCTCTAAGGCTCTTAAACTTTATCGTAGAGGTCTAAAATGAATCTAGAGACCTTCAGTGTGTTAAATTGATGTGATAATCAAATACACCATGACACCGTTGGAAGTTTCCCCATAAGGTCAGCCAAACTATAGAGTTAAGCCCATGTTGGTTTTATGTCCTAAAACTCATAGTTCGTAAACAAAAACATATTCTATTTTCAATAAAGTTATTATTGATGTTTATTCAGTAACGATTATTATCGAATAAAGTGAATTTTACGACCATTAATCTAAATCCAATAAACTAAGAACACTCTAGCTATAGTATGATTACTTGAACTATATGTAGAGACATAAGAGTGACTCAAGATCAAGTATATAGTCAAAATGATCTATAGTACAGGGATAAGGCTGAGTACCTTATCTTGGAGACACTATGGATGCGGCCCACTTTGTATATGATATAAACAATGTGATCACTAAATTGTACATGTGGAGATATGTGAGTGGGGGCATCCTATGCAATGAGTATTGCATAAGATCGGACCATGAAGAAAATCACTCTTACTTTATAATGTCGTTTACTGTTGAGACTGATTTTTTCATTCGATGACCTTGGTAACTCGACATTAATCCTGAGATAACTATGAACTCCTGTTTATTCGGAATTAATCTTAGATTTGCATGGGTGAAAGTGGCTCAAGTTTGCCGACTCAATAAGCCTCCCATTTCAGGGTTAAGACTGGCTGAATAGCTGGGAACATAGGGTGCAAGATAGAACTCACTCCTACCCGCTTTTAGGGATAGTAGAGAGGTTGTTTCCTTAAGTATTGACTCCAAGTCTTGAACAAGGGGCCCCACCCTCTCATTGTTCCGAGAGGGATTCGGTTTCGTGGTTGGACCACAAACCAATTGTTCATTAGAGGATCAGTGGGACTTAAGGAACAAGAAGTAACTTTAGGGGTAAAACGGTAAATTGACCCAACTCTAGTTACGAACAACCTGTGAAGGATCGACTTGCTAATCATGGTTATATCAAATGGACAAAAATATATCTATAGTGAGGGGAGTGCAACTACTAGGCTATAGTGGAGTGTCCTAGTATTTAACGAATGTTGGTTAACTGGGTTAATGAGTTTAGCCGGTTAATCTTGGATCATTGGAGCCCATGATCTATAGGTCCATTAGGTTCCCCTGCTAGCTCATATCGGACTAAACCTTAGAATAGTGTGACGAGTGAGTTCGAAGTGTTCGAATTCAAATTAGGGAATATGCACTACATATATACGATATATTTAACCGCATTTTTGTTTTAATTACGAATTAAACAAAATTTGAAATTAATTATTTAAATTAATTGTTGAATTATAATGGAATATTGAGTGTTAATATGGTTTAACCAAACTTGCATGTTTGCCACATAATCCCACAAATTTGAGTGGAATTTTGAGTATCAAAATTTGGTTTAACCAAACTTGCATGTTTGCCAAATAAACCCCACAAATTTGAGTGGAATTTTGAGTGTCAAAATTGGGTTAACTCAAACTTGCATGCTTGCCACATAATCCCACAAATTTGACAAATTTGAGTGGAATTTTAAGTGTCAACATTTGTTAATATCAAATTTGCATGAACATGCAAATATGACTCTATAAATAGAGTGATCAAGTACATGTAAATCCTTCTTGAAAAACTTTAAGAAAATCTCTCAAAACTCTCTCTCTTTGCATATACAAAATTCCTATCAAGTTTAGTCACTCACCGAATTCCACAATCCCGTTTTAAGGCCGTAGAATAGTAGGGAAGACACTAGTGGTGGTTCGAAACCGGTTCATGAGGAAAAATGAATTTGAACTACAAAAGGTTAGTATTCAAACTCATTCGATTTTAATGCTTTTGAGCATGATAGCTAATTTACTATAATGATGTACTTAGAGTGCCTAAGATCGAAATTTCTTCCGCACGTGTTATAGTAACACCATCAATTGGTATCAGAGCAAGTTTTAGGCACTTTATTTACATTAATTTGAGCATGGTGGGTACCATCTCATGAATGAAATTTTGTGGTTGCTAAAGTGGATGTTTATGGTTTTGACATTTTTTTTATGCTTTCATTTGATACAATTAATTGGCCTAATGTGTATGGGCTTTAATGAGTGAAGAAAGGTCTATAATTTTTATGGAGTTCTTAGAGTCCATTTTAGGTTGTAATTGATCGATAATGAAAAAAAAAGCAAGCTGAACCAAAGAAGATGGAAGAGGCGGTTTGGGTGTTTTTCTGCTGGTTGGGATCCGGTTCAACATTTTTAAGGGTTGGTTCGACCGATTCGTGATCCTCGGGAGCGGTTCACGATAATTTCAAATTATTAATGTAATAATTAGTTAATTGCTTGCTTTAAGATGCCAAAACCAGTCCACTTTAGTGTGTTTAATTAATTATGCATTGTGAATGTATGTTTTAATTCAATAGAAAATCTATATGCATAAAGTATGTCATATAGATTTAAAATCTCAGCATAGGCTAAGCATGTTTCATGCATTACAAGTATGTTATAAGTGTTATAACGTAAAGTATGCATGTTTAGGGTTCCATGAGTGATAGATATAAATTGTTATATTATTGCATGGAATGGATGATTATATAATTGTTATATAAAGTATGTTAGATGCATGTTATAGGTTATTTTCAACGTCATAAAACGAGATAGACGTTAAAATCTATAACACAGATAAATGCATGCTCACTTAAGGTTAACAACCAAGCACGATCAATTTTAATAGTTAAAATAGGTCGATATCTTGTGAAACTGCGGTTATAAGAAAGCTCACCTGGCACGATCTTGTCTAAGACTAGAGGTACTTAAGTTGACGGTTTACGGAACACCTGCTACCTGGGGATCAGGTCAGTACTTGAGCTTAGTTAGCCCAGTTTATAAGCATGCGTGAGTGATGTAAGAATTTTTTTTTAAAATGAAAAATCACCTAGACATCATAGGTAAAAATCCAGTATAAATGGTATACTTGGAAAAATCACTTAGACTTAGGTTATATTTAATTAGCCGGAATATACCTAAGTAATAAGTATACCCAAACATCTAAAATACATAATGGGAGGAAAAAGATATATGAGATACATCGTTTTCTTTTTACGCTCTCTGAAAAATTCACACCGTGAGATTCATGCTCGGTCTCATGTCGCCTTGGGAGCGGCCTCCATTCGGAAGGTATTTGCACGAGTCAATAACAATGTGAATAGATAAAGTATTTATAGTAAGTGAGAGAAGGAAGTATATCAACACATCCAATGGCCTCCACCCCTAGGTTGCACCGTGAGATTCTCATGTTCTGTCTGCATGTTGTCCTAGAGCAACTACCCATTCGGAGGGTCATGACGTAAGATCCGGGTTGACTCGATGGCTCTAAAAGGCGGGTAAATTTTTCCTTCTTGATAAAACCATTAAAATTTAAAACAGAATTTACATTATAATCAAAATAGTATGGAATACAACATAATAGTTAAAAAACATAATAAGGAATAGACGCAAAACATTTTAAAACAAAGGTTTGAGGACGACGGGTGAGGTTAGTCTATGGCACCTGCTCCAGAGTCCGCTCCCGACCTTGACCAGCTCCTTATCACCTGGAAAAAAAATGGAGAATAAGGAATGAGTACAAGACTCAGTAAGTAGCCTACTTGTAGGCTCTTAATCGTGTCCTTGATATGCTCGGACACCACATTCTTTGTTCTTACTTGTTCTTGATCTTGTTCTTGTTGTTAGTACTAAGGCCCTTTTAATTCTTGTTCTTGACTTGGGGTTCTTATCTTGATCTTTCTTGATGACCTTGGTCCTTAAATCCTAAAACCTTGGTTTTCCTTTAAGGCCTTAGTACTATGGTTTTTGGTTCTTAGTCCTTTGTTCCTGGTTCCTGTCCTTAGAACTAGGATCTTGATCCTTGTTCTATTCCTTGATCTTTCTCTTGTTCTTGGTACTTTTTTGGTTCTTGTTTTGTTCTTGATTCGTTCTCCAAGACACTCCCCCTAGGATTTACGGCACTAGACATGTACCTAACAATCTTGTGTCCAAGGCTTCATGCGTTCCAAGTGACACAGCCTTAACCTACGTCCAAGGCTTCATGCGTTCCAAGCGACGTAGTCTTACCGCATCTTAGGGCTTGCCCTTCGATACGGTCTGCTTAATCCTATGCCCAAGGCTTCATGCGTTCCAAGCGGCATAGTCTGAAAACCTACACCCAAGGCTTCTTACGTTCCAAGCGATATAGTCTTAATACTGCATCAAGGGCTTACCCCATAATACAGTCTGCTTAACCTATGCCCAAGGCTTCATGCGTTCCAAGCGGCATAGTCTGAAAAACCTACATCCAAGGCTTCTTACGTTCCAAGCGATGTAGTCTTAATACTGCATCAAGGGCTTGCCCTATAATATAGTATGCTTAACATACGCTCAAGGCTTCATGCGTTCCAAGCAGCGTAGTCTAAGTCATGAGCATGCTGTACCGTGGGAGGTCTTAGAAGGTTCTTGATTCATGGCTAAGGTAACATACTCTCTTCTTGTTCCTCCGTGACTTTAGACTACTCCCTTTAATAGACCGTAAAGGTCACTTGCTCGGTGCATACTTAAACATGGCATCTTGCAAGTCTGCAGGGCATCTCTTCTAGGTGAGGAAAACTTGATGCATGACATCCTGCAAATGAAACATGGTGCAGGGCATCCCACCTAGAAGAGGAATTCTTGGGCACCGCTTGGTGGGAGGTCATGGGTAACTTTGGACATGACTAGAGTATTACCTAGCATTCTTGAGTTCCTTGTATTTGGGGACCTTGGTCCCTCGTCCTTGAGTGGTACCTAACATTCTTCTTACTTGGGTAGTTGTAAAGCTTGTGTGTTGTTGTTCTTGGTTCTTAATCTTGTAAGTTTCTAAGGTCCTTGATTTCTTGAGGTATAAGTTGTAACTTGTATTTGTAACCATATGAACCCATCTTAGCGTGAGTTGTTCTAGAAGGTCATAGATTCCTAGGGAGTTCTTTAGAGTGTTCTAGAAGAGTCTAGAGTCTTGTGGCGTTTCCTTTAGGTGGTTCTTGGGTCCTAACTTGGTTTAGGTACCAAACTTGCTCCAATCAACTTGAGAACCGGTCTAGAACCGGTCTAGAGTTTTTCATGAGAACCGATCTAGAAGGGAGTTAAAATAGAGAAAAACTGGGGGAAGGTCGAGTTTTGGGTTGACATGGCCGGTTCAACTGAACCGACCACGTCATCATCTTCTTCCTCCAGACGGGAAGAAGACGCGCGCAACCGTTCGCGTCGCCATCTGTAACTCGCCCTCCCCAGCTCCTATCATGCTATTTCACCCCTCGATTCCTTCAAGAAACTTAAAGAGGGTGTTAGAAGAAGAGCTAGGGATAGATTTTGTACCTTTTCTTGGATTGTAGCCTAAGATATTTGCTTCCAAAGTTCGTCCAAAATATGATTTCTCGCCAGAGTAAAAACAGAGGATTTCTTATTGGGTAGCCGATTCTAGGGGTTTTCGAAGCTCGATTTCTTCACGAAACCTCTTCCTTATTCTTCCTTCAAGATAAAGGAATTGGTTTGAAGGAACAACTTTGAGTGTGGGATCTTAATTTCGAGAAACCACTCTCGGTCTGCAAGTTACCCGACACCTCCGATTTTTGATCTCTTGGGTATCTTGTTCTACGACGTTTCAGCTCTCCATTCCTTCATAGAACTTGTGGGTAATCGTGTTTAGAAGCTATAGGAACAAGTTTGAAAGGAAATAGTGGAGAATTTCTCTCAAATTTAGAAGAAACCCAAGAGTAGAGACCCAAAATCTAAACACTTATTGCCAACGACTGGGAGCTCGAACTTGCTCGATTCTTGTTCCAAACGATTGCCACAACTTCAGAATTTATAGGCGAAACTTAAACCGACATTGGGAGCTCCAGAATCGTCGTGAATTTTTGGTTGGATTTTCTGGAAAATCCGTCGGAAATATCTACTCCGATCAGAGACTCACCGACTTTGGTTTTGAATCCTAGCCGTTGGATGTGATGATCTGTCCATCTTCTAGATCATATCCAATTTTAGGGAAGATCCAACGGTTGATATTTTAGTTTTGAGAGATTTTGCTCAGATAGTCATTGTAGATGCTCTGATTCTGATCAGAGGGGCATTTTCGTAATTATCCATTCTTCCAGGGGTATTATGGTAATTTTTCACTTTCCGAATATTTTAATATTATTTTCTTGAAAAATCCATAATTTTTCTAAAAATCTTTCATCTCATGTTGATCCTTCTTTCCTTCTTGAGAATCTTGAAATTCCTTCTAGATAAGGAACTAAAAATCTGGAAAGATGCTTAATAATTGAAAAAATGACATTTTTGCCCTTTTCACTTACTTTTACATTCCAATCATTTTTCCATAGGTCTTAAACTCCTTAACATTACTTGTTAGGGTATAAGAATAACTTGTTTGAGATCATCATCCTTGATTAATCCTTACTTTCTCACCTTTTGATCATTTGGGTCTTACATGGGCGGCTTATTTTAGTTGGATCTAATTCCTTTCATTTTTGGGGTGTTACATAACATGAGAGTCGGAACAACACAAACTCCAGAAGTGGATAGGATTTCTTAGGTCCATTCCCAACTTTGGCTTTTTCATTCGATAGCATTGTTGGAGCCGATCTCTGAGGTCTGAAAATAGCGGGTCACACTTACAATGAATTACTAAGAGTTAGTATATTCTTGACCAAAGTGGCGACGACTAAAACACTATAGGAATAAGAGTATTAGTGTTTAAGTCAAGAATGTCTTGGTTTAGTGAAGGAGTGATTGACTGTCCCTCGGTAGCAATTGCTCTAACTCACTAAAGTATCGTTGCAAATTAATAATTTTGGGTACATTATTACATTTGCAAAACTTGATTGGATTAAAAAGGATTAAGTCAATTCACTAATAGAATTTGTTTTAAATCTCAGCATGTTAAGCTCAATAGTACAATTACTCGCTTTTGAGAAATTAAACGGCGACAATTACGCAACTTGAAAATCAAACCTAAACACAATACGTGTAATTGATGATTGAAGGTTTGTTTTAACTGAGGAATGTCCTCCAAAACCCATCTCAAATGCAAACTGAACAGTTCGGGATGCATATGACAGATGAACAAAGGAAAATGACAAAGACCGAGTGCACAATTTAGCCAGCATATCTGATGTTTTGGCTAAGAAACACGATGTTATGGGTACTGCTAAAGAGATTATGGAATCTCTAAAAAGGGATGTTTGGACAACCATCCTTCTCCCTTAGACATGACGCCATAAAATACGTTTACAATTGCCGTATGAAAGAAGGGACCTCAGGTAGAGAACATGTACTGGGCGTGATGGTCCATTTCAATGTGGCAGAAGTAAATGGAGCTGTCATTGATGAGAAGAGTCAAGTCAGTTTTATCATGGAGTCTCTTCCGAAGAGCTTCTTCCAGTTCCGCACAAATGCGATGATGAACAAGATAGAATATAACTTGACTGCTCTTCACAATGAGCTACAAACTTATCAGTCCCTCTTAACGAACAAGGGACAAATAGGAGAAACAAATGTTGTCTCTAAGAAATTACTACGACGACAATCAACTTCCAAAAATGTTTTGTTAAAGAAGGGTAAGGGGAAAAAAAGATTCCTACTGACCACAAACACAAGGTTCAAAAAGCAGATAAAGAAAAATGTTTCCATTGCAACGAAAACCGGCACTAGAAGAGAAACTGCCCAAAATACCTTGTAGAGAAGAAAGCCGAAAAGGCACAACAAAGTAAATTTGATTTACTAGTTGTAGAAATATGTTTAGTGGAGTATGATCACTCAACCTGGATACTGGATTCAGGGGCCACTAATCATATTTGTTCTTTTTTTCTTCAAGAAACTAGTTCCTAGAGAATGCTTGCGGAAGGCAAGATAACACTTAGGGTTGGAATAGAAGATGTTGTCTCAGCAAGATCAGTAGGAAATTTAAAATTGTGTTTTTTTTAGATAGATTCATTATATTAGATAATGTACTTTTTGTTCCTAGAATAAAAAGAAATCTAATATCTATCTTTTTTTTATTAGAACAATTCTATGATGAGTTTCACTCAACTACCTGATTCGTTTTGGAGATATGCAGTGGAGACTACTGCATACATTTTGAACATGGTTCCTTCAGAGTGTTTCAAAAACGCATTATGAGTTATGGAGAGGGCGTAAAGGTAGTTTACGTTACTTCAGGATGTGGGGATGCCCAGCACATGTGTTGGTGCAAAACACTAAGAAAATAGAACGTCATTCAAAATTATGCTTATTCATAGGATAACCCCAAAGAGACGAAAGGTGGTCTATTTTATGACCCTCAAGAAAACAGAGTGTTTGTATCAACAAACGCTATTCTTATAGGAAGACCACGTAAGAAATCATCAACCTCGCAACAAACTAGTATTGAGTGAGATTTCTAAAGAAGCTACTGATAAAAACAAAAAGAGTTGTTGATCAGGCAGGTCCTTCAACAAGAGTTGTTGATGGAGCTGGCACTTCTGGTCAATCACATCCTTCTCAAGAGTTGAGAATGCCTCGACATAGTGGGAGGGTTATAACTCAACCCGATCGTTATTGGGTTTGCAGAAACACAGGTCATCATACCTGATGATGGCGTTGAGGATCCATTGACTTATAAACAAGCAATGAATGATGAAGATATAGATCAGTGGATCAAAGCGATGAATCTTGAAATGGAGTCAATGTACTTCAATTCAATCTGGGAACTTGTAGATCAACCAGATGGGGTAAAACTTATTGGTTGCAAATGGATCTACAAGAGGAAACGAGACCAAGCCAGTAAGGTACAGAACTTTAAAGCTCGACTTGTAGCAAAGGGTTATACCCAAAGAGAGGGGTGGACTATGAAGAAACCTTCTCTCCTGTTGCTATGCTTAAACAGATTAGAATACTCTTTTCCATTGCCACATTTTATGATTATGAAATTTGGCAAATGGATGTCAAGACAGCCTTTCTAAACGGAAATCTTGAGGAGAGTATCTATATAGCTCAACCAGAGGGGTTCATTGAACAGGATCACGAGCAAAAGGTTTGCAAGCTTAAAAGATCCATTTATGGGTTGAAGCAAGCATCTCGATCTTGGAATATAAGGTTTGATACTGCGATCAAATCTTATGGCTTTAAATAAAATGTTGACGAACCTTGTGTTTACAAGAAGATAGTCAATTCTACAGTAGTTTTCCTGGTGTTGTACGTTGACGATATCCTACTCATTGGGAATGATGTGGGATTTCTTACTGACATTAAGTATTGGCTAATGACACAATACCACATAAAACATTTGGGAGAGACTCAGTTTGTTCTTGGAATTCAAATTATTCGGAATCGTAAGAACTAAACACTAGCATTGTCTCATGCATCATATATTGAAAAAATATTGGTTCGATATAAGATGCAAGACTCCAAGAAAAGATTATTACCTTTCAGGCATGGAGTTCATTTGTCGAAGGAACAAAGTCCTAAGACACCTCAAGAAATTGAGAATATGAGACATATTCCCTATGTATCAGGAGTCGGTAGTCTGATGTATGCCATGTTGTGTACCTGACCCGACATATGCTATGCTGTGGGAATTGTAAGCAGATATCAGTCCAATCCGGGACATGCTCATTGGACTGCCGTTAAAAATATCCTCAAGTATCTTAGGAGAACGAGGGACTATATGCTAATGTACGGCACTAAGGATCTGATCCTTACAGGATACAACTGACTCAGATTTTCAGACCGATATCGATTTGAGGAAATCGACATCGGGATCGGTTTTCACTCTGAAGGGAGGAGCAATAATATGGATAAGTATAAGGCAAGGTTGCATTGCTGATTCCACCATGGAAGCTGAGTATGTTGTTGCTTGTGAAGTAGCGAAAGAATCAGTTTGGCTTAGGAAGTTCTTAACTGATTTGGAAGTCATTCCAAATATGCATCTGCCTATAACTCTTTATTGTGATAGCATTGGAGCAATTGCAAATTCTAAAGAACCAAGAAGCCATAAGTAAGGAAAACATATTGAGCGCAAATATCATCTCATAAGGGAGATTGTGCAACGAGGAGATGTGATCATCACACAGATAGCTTCTGAGCACAACATTGCTGATCCATTTACAAAGCCCCTCACGACTAAAGTGTTTGAAGGGCACCTAGTGAGTCTAGGACTATGAGTTATGTAATGTAGAGCAAGTGGGAGAAAATGCATTGGTATGTGATGCCCTAGTTCATTGTATTTATGTCTTTCTCTCTACTCAACATTATAAAATCTCACTAGAGTTTTAGTCCAAGTAGGAGTTTGTTGGGTTTTATGTCCTAAAACTCATAGTTTGTAAACAAAAACATATTCTATTTTCAATAAAGTTTTTATTGATGTTTATTGAGTAACGATTGTTATCGAATAAAGTGAATTTTACGACCATTAATCTAAATCCAATAAACTAAGAACACTCTAGCTATAGTATGATTACTTGAACTATATGTAGAGACATAAGAGTGAATCAAGTTCAAGTATATAGTCAAAATGATCTATAGTACAGGGATAAGGCTGAGTACCTTATCCTGGAGACACTATGGATGTGGCCCACTTTGTATATGATATAAACAATGTGATCACTAAATTGTACATGTGGAGATATGTGAGTGGGGGCATCCTATGCAATGAGTATTGCATAAGATCGGACCATGAAGAAAACCACTGTTTATTCGGAATTATTCTTAGATTTGCATGGGTGAAAGTTGCTCGAGTTTGCCGACTCAATAAGCCTCCCATTTCAGGGGTAAGACTGGGTGAATAGCTGGGGACATAGGGTGTAAGATGGAATTCACTCCTACCCGCTTCTAGGGATAGTAGAGAGGTTGTTCCCTTAAGTACTAACTCCAAGTCTTGAACAAGGGGCCCCACCCTCTCATTGTTCCGAGAGGGATTCGGTTTCGTGGTTGGACCACAAACCAATTGTTCATTAGAGGGATCAGTGGGACTTAAGGAACAAGAAGTAACTTTAGGGGTAAAATGATAAATTAACCCAGCTCTAGTTACGAACAACCTGTGAAGGATCGACTTACTAATCATGGTTATATCAAATGGACAGAAATATATCTATAGTGAGGGGAGTGCAACTACTAGACTATAGTGGAGTGTTCTAGTAGTTAACGAATGTTGGATAACAAGGTAAATGAGTTTAGCCGGTTAATCTTGGATCGTTGTAGCCCATGATCTGTAGGTCCATTAGGTCCCTCTGCTAGCTCACATCGGACTAAACCTTAGAACAGTGTGACGAGTGAGTTCGAAGTGTTCGAATTCAAATTAGGAAATACACGCTAAATATATACGATATATTTAACTGCATTTTGTTTTAATTATGAATTAAACATAAAGAGAGAATTGGAAATATTTAAATATTTTAATTATGAATAGGGATTTATAATCAATACGGGAATCTATTGGGATTGACATTTTATTTCATGTTAAATATTAATTAAATTGTTTATTTAATCATTTAATATTATTTTGATTTGAAATTAATTATTTAAATTAATTGTTGAATTAAAATAAAGAAAGTCAAAATGTTGACTTCACGTAATTGAAAAATACATGCTTGAGTGTTAAAATTTTGTTTAACCAAACATGCATGTTTGTCCAAGAAACCCCACAAATTTGGGTGGAATTTTGAGTGTCAAACTTTGGTTAACTTCCCACATTGGTTAATTTAGTGGAAGATCATGGGTTTATAAGTGAGGAATATACTCAAAGTGGACAATATCATACCATTGTGGAGAGTCATGGAGAGTCATGATTCCTAACATGGTATCAGAGCCATGCCCTAAACTTAACCATGCCAATAAAATCCTCAAATATCGAACAAAGAATGGCGAGCCTCGAAGGTGTAGTCAAAAGTGACTAAAGTGTCGAACAAATCTTGGTAGAAAAACTTAAAATCTTTTATACTTCAAACAAACTTAAAATTCACTATTAGAACAAACTTAAAATCTCAATTTTAAAATTGATGGTAAAAAAAACTTAAAACATGTCTTGATATTCTCCTCACCACCACTCAAACTCTGGTTTATCTTCTTTTTTCTCTCTCCTCAGGGTTACAAACTCTAAGTGGCTTTATATTTTATTTTTGTCTCTACTCGTGACTTCTCTAATGGAGGCGATTGTCTGAAACGCGACCACTCTAATGGCGGTTAATGTCTTGTTTCTCTCTCTCTTTACCATTACAAACTCGAAGTGGCTTTATTTTTTTTTTAAAGATGAGTGAGTACTGGAACACCATCAACCTCAGCAATTCAGCCATTGTGACATTGTAAAAACAAATAAAATGTTTAGTTTTGAATTAGAAGGTATTTATAAAATACAAAATAGTTCAAATGTGTATTTACACTCCACCAACCCCGGGTGGAATTAAATTCACCACCTAACAAATGATTCATAGTATTCATATAATAAATATATAAATATTTTGGGTAAAAACAATATTATTTTGGATAAAAAAATAATAAACCTATTTTAAGTAAAAAATATCTAATATTATTTTGAGTAAAAAAAATATAATAGAAATATATTTTTGAGTAAAAATATAAGATGTTTTAGTAGAACAAATTTAAAATTCATTTTGTTCGATACAACAAACTTAAATTTTTCTGTTAGTAGAACAAACTTAAAACAATCGGTTCATAAACAAACTTAAAATTATATGTTCATAGAACAAACTTAAAATCGCCTGTAGAACAACAAACTTAAAATGGCTTCTAAGTAGAACAACAAACTTAAAATCACCGATTCATAGAACAAACTTAAAATCTCATATTCGAACAACAAACTTAAACTCGCCAATTTGTAAAGCAACAAACTTAAAATCCACTATTAGTACAACAAACTTAAATTTCCCTTATAACAAACTTAAAGCAGTCAGTTTATAAACAAACTTAAAATCTCATGTTCGAACAATAAACTTAAAAATGCCCGTTCATAGAACAAACTTAAAATCTCCTGTTCTTAGAACAACAAACTTAAAATCTCATGTTTGTACAATAAAGTTAAAATCGCATGTTCATAGAACAAACTTAAAATCGAACAACAAATTTTTAATGGAGGACGACTATGATTGTGCCAATTTTGTTAGCACCAATTGCCCTCCTACTCTTCTTTTTGTTGCTCCTAAGTAGCTGGTTCACAAGTCTGTTTTTTTTTTTTTTTTTTTTTTTGTCGTCTTTGTGTTCTATAATATCATTATTCTCTGCTTTTACTTTTAAGGTGTTTGTCTTTTCTCCTTCTTCATGTTCTTCATGTTCTATTAAAAGAAAGTGTTGTTAGTGTGTTACTTTTCTCTCTTTTATGTTGTGATCAAGAGATTATGAATTAAATTAGCATGTTGGAGTTATTCTATTGGAAAAAAGAATTAAAAAAATTATAAGCTTGGAAATAATCGTGACCAAATGATTAATACAACTTAAATAGATCATAACAACAGAGTGCAAAGCAGATTTGAACATCAATGCACCTTTTGAAATTAACCAGCTGACTTTGTTAAGAAAAATGAGAATTTTGAAATTATTTGAGGATGCATTTTGTATTGCACTCATAACAATCTTTTAGGAGATAAGAATATTATCTTTGAATACGATGAGCTATATTTAAGCATTTCATGAAATACAGAACATATCTATGGTGTACAATCCATTCTCGATGTCTTGTACCTTCAAACGACACCAAAGTTTGGTGTCGTCTATGAGATACATCGAGGCTACTGTCACCTTCATGTCGTCGGTACAAGCCGGTGTGGCTTTGAAGTACTGTTCGACATCAAAGATGAAGTTCTCCAACTCTTTGGCATCCCGGTTCCCTTTGAAAGGTCTAGGTTCGAGAAACTTCAGTTTGTTGGATCCTGTATTAGTTTGCCCTGCCGAGACATTCTCCACGGCTTTCATGGTCACCTTGATTCGGGTGCTCATGGCGGACAATTTTCTTGCATGTCATGGATCGTTGTTCTGAATTCGTCAGCTAATCCATTGAACAAACTCATCATTGTATTTTGTAGCAGGTTGAACTCTTCGCCACGTCCCTCCTTGTGTGCGACAGAGCTATCGGGGCTACTAGACGGTCTTGGGCTGCTCGTAGGAGCAATCTTTTCTTCGAGTGAGGTCACTCGAAACATCAGTTCTACGATTGGCAACCCATTTAGGTGGTTACCCATTGCATCGATCTCTACGACTTTTTCACTCAATTCTTTCACCCGTGCTTCCAAGAAGCGGATGGTGTCAGGGATTTCTTTGAGGAACAACATTTCCTCCTCTATTAAGGTAAGCCGGTCGGCTTGTGCTTTGGGTGTCAACTTTGTCGTCGACATGTTCTCGGTCTTTGCTATTTCACGGAGCTTACAAAGCTCTGATACCACTTGTCACAATCGCACTTTTAATGGCAGCGGACTTGCGATTGTGCGACACTCACTTTCCAATGACAAGTAAGATAAGCCAATTCGTTCTTGCGTCGCTACGGCCAAACGACGTATGCTCGAGCCTCTGACCTCAGTTTTAAGAGAAGGTTTTAGAAAGCGAGGGCAGAGAGAGATTTTCGAAAGAGAGATTTTTGAAAGAGACTTTATATAAGCAAGCAAGAGAGAAATAACAACGACTTACAGTATATAACCTTGGGTTGGGAGAAGTTGACAACTAGTCGTATCCCCCTATAGTGCATTCTGAGGCATTTCATGTCTGATAGGCCTAGACATGATATTTCTGAAACGTCATACTTCCTAGAAATATAAAAGTAAAACACTAGAATATGAAAAGACATAAGGGGTTGGGCTTGTCATGGGCATGCGGGCATGGGCAACACGCCTTGGACACGCGGTACCATCTTGTTCATCAGCAAGGGAGGCGAAGCACCGCAAGCTGACCGACGTCTACTTCATCCTGAGGCTCAAGGCTAACATTGTGAGCCTGGGTCAACTCGATCAGGCCGGCTGCTCACGCAAGTTCGGCGCACGTCAAACTGTCTTTACATCCTGGAATTAGAGATAGAGCAACCTGTCAGCCTCTCGGCCAAGACCGAAGAGGTATCTTGGAGGTGGAGGTGGAGGCAATCGATGATGGCGTAACTGCTTCTCTAGTGAGCGTCGAACCCGAGGAAGAGCTCCAGCGTAGCAAAGGCACCAGCTGGGGAGCCAATTCAACTGAAGGAGGAGCGAGTGTTCGCTCAGATCGGCGAGAGGGACGAGCAATATGAGCACCGACGATGGGTCCAAGACATAGGGGCAACAAACCATATGACTAGAGGGCTAGATCTGCGTTCTCCGAGCTCGACTCGGAAATTTGCGGGACGGTGAAATTCAGCGCGGCTCTGTCGTTGAGATCGAAGGGCGCGACACCATCTTGTTCATCAGCAAGGGAGGCGAGCACCGCAAGCTGACCGACGTCTACTTCATCCCGAGGCTCAAGGCTAACCTTGTGAGCCTAGGTCAACTCGATGAGGGCGACTGCTTCATTTCCATCGACGACGTCTGCTCACGCAAGTTCGGCGCATATCAAACCGTCTTTACATCTTGGAATTGGAGATAGAGCAACCTGTCAGCCTCTAGGCCAAGATCGAAGAGGTATCTTGGAGGTGGCACGCAAGGTATGGGCACTTAAACTTTCTTGGTACGGGCACTTAAACTTTTCTGCTCTAGAAAAACTACAGAAGGAGGAGATGGTGCACGGTTTGCCGGCGATCAAAGGCGTGAACAAGCCGTGCGACGAGTGCCTCATTGGCAAACAGAGGTTCACCCCTTTTCCATCTCGGACATCCTACCCGCTGATGAGCCGTTGGAGCTTGTACACAGCAATATCTGTGGACCCATCAAGCTGGCGACCCTAGGCGGTAAGACCCTCATCCTCCTGTTGGTCAATGACAAAAGCCGCTTCATGTGGCTGATCCTGCTGCAAGCGAAAAGTGAGGCAGCAGAGGCGGTTAAGCGCATTCAAGCGCGAGCGGAGGCCGAATGCGGGAAGAAGATGCGAGTCTTGCGCATAGACTGAGGCGGAGAATTCACCTCAACAAGTTTCGGTAAGTACTGTAATGAGTTCGGTATACAACGGCAACTAACGGCGTCCTACTCCCCCCAGCAGAACAGAGTGGTGGAACGCCAAAATCAGACCATCATCGGGACAGCAAGGTCTTTGATGATGACGGCCGGGATGCCTGGGATAGTAAGGTCAATCGGTCACCAACCCGACGCCTTTACGGGAAGACGTCATATGAGGCCTGGTACAACAAAAAGCTAGCGGTACATCATTTTCGAGTGTTCGACTGCATCGCATACATGAAGGTAGCGATTCCCCACCTCGCCAAGCTCGACCCTAGGGGCCTGAAGGTCGTCTTCATCGGCTATGAACCCAGGAGCAAGGCATACAGACTCTATGATCCTGCAGGGGTCGAGCTCACATGTCTCGCGACGTCATCTTCGACGAAAGCAACTTCTGGCAATAGAATGATGTGATCGAGGTAGACCAGAACCCAAATCAATTCACGGTAGAGTACCTCATCACCGAGCCAGGAGAAGGAGGAGCGCAGCATCGAGAACTGTCACCAACATCAGCAGCTGCAACTCCTGAACCAGTGAAGTTTGCAACACCACGGACTGCGGATTCGAAGCTGGATGTCGATCACGATGATGATCTGGTGGCTAGGTATCGAAGGATGGACGACCTAGTGGGAGGAGGTGAACCACCTGGACTGGCGACGCACGAGCTCGAAGAAGTGACCGAACTGCATGCTATCAGCGCAGATGAACCGAACACCTTCGCCAAAGCAGAAAGGAACCCATGCTGTTTGAAGGCAATGTAGGAGGAGATGACATCCATCACCGAGAACCAGACGTGGAGTCTAGAGAATATGCCATCGGGACACCGAGTCATGGGGCTCAAATGGGTCTTCAAACTGAAGCGCATCGAAAAGGGAGAAGTTGTGAAGCACAAGGCCCATCTGGTGGCGAAGGGCTACATCCAGAAGCAAGGAGTGGACTTCGAAGAGGTATTTGCACCGGTGACAAGGTTAGAATTTGTCCGCCTTCTGCTCGTAATCGTGACACATTGCTCTTGGGAGGTCCACCACATGGACGTGAAGTCCGCTTTCCTTAACGGAGAGCTGAAGAAGACCATCGACGTCCAACAACCACCTGGCTTCCTGGACAATGACAATCTTGGTAAGGTATTGCGCCTGCACAAGGCACTCTACGGGCTTCGGCAAGCACCACGAGCTTGGAACGCGAAGCTCGATAGTATCCTACAGTCACTGAAGTTCAAGTGTTGTGCCTCTGAGCATGGCATGTACACGCACGACCACGGCGAGCAGCGACTGATTTTGGGAGTGTACGTCGGCAACCTCATAATAACTAGAGGCGACATGGAAGTCCTCGGAAGGTTCAAGAGGGAGATGTCAAAGAACTTCAAGATGAGCGATCTCGGCATACTCAGCTACTACCTCGGCATCAAAGTGCAACAGAGTACTACTGGCATCACCATCTGCCAAAATGCGTACGCGAATAAGCTGCTGGACACAACTGGGCTTGCGGACAGTAACCCTACAAGGATGCCGATGGAGGCTCGGCTCCAACTAAGGAAGGCTGGCACTATGACGACAGTCGACGCCACCAATTACCACAACATTGTCGGGAGCCTGCACTATCTGGTAAACACACGCCCTGACCTTACTTACTCAGTTGGATATGTGAGTAGATTTATGGAAGCACCTCGGGAGGAGCATCTTGTGGCTGCCAAGTGCATCCTGCGTTATGTGGCTGGGGGTGTGAGATACAGCGCAGCGCAAGGAAAGAAAAGACGAAGCTTGAGCTGGTCGGCTACAGTGATAGTGACATAGCCGGTGACGTTGATGATCGTAAGAGCACCAGCGGAATGATCTACTTCCTCTCAGGCGTCGCGATCTGCTGGCAATCAACAAAACAAAAGATAGTTGCTTTGTCTTCCTGCGAAGCAGAATACATCGCCGCTTCGATGGCGGCAACACAGGAGGTCTGGCTTGCGCGACTAATGGAAGAACTCATCGGAAGAGAAAGCGATCCACCAATGCTATACGTGGACAACAAAGCTACGATTTCCTTGATAAAAAATCCAGTTCTGCACGACCGGAGCAAACACATAGAAATCAGATTCCACCAATGCTATATGTGCAGATCGAGGGCTCATCAAGATTGATTTCATCCGAACAGAGGAACAACTTGAAGACATTTTCACCAAGTCCCTGGTGCGGATAAAATTTGAGGCACTACGCTCAAAGATCGGAGTTCAAATAATAAGGTAGATATACCATAGCTTTTAGGAGGAGATTGTTAAATAAAAGCTATGGTTTCCTTAGATTTCGTTAGTTGTTTTTACTTTTTCAAAAATCTGAATTAACGCTCTCGTTGAATGGAAGAGCGTAATTTTTGCTGGCCATTTTGGCCAACTTTGTGCGCAAATTTTTGCCCACTACTCTCCATTTTTAGGATTAGAGTTTGTTATTTAAAGTATTCAACGGAAGGAAATCAAATCATCATCGAGTTTTCAGCAAATCTCTCTCCTTTTACTTTCAGTTATGTTTCCTTCGAAGAAATTTTCGAAGGCCAGTTTTTTCGTCTACGCTTTCCTCCCAATTGCTAGAGTCAACAAATTCCAGAACCAACAAAGAAAATGGATGGTAATTCCATTCGAGAACCAACCAAGAAAAGGGATGATAATTCCATTCGAAAACCAACAAAGATGGAACCAACAAAGAAAATGGTTGGGCTAATTCGAGGACCAATAGAGAAAGGGGAGAACCAACAGAGAAAAGAGATGGTAATTCCAGAACCAACAAAGATGGAACCAACAAAGAAAATGGATGGTAATTCCATTCCAGAACCAACAAAGATAGAACCAACAAAGAAAAAGGATGGTAATTTCAGAACCATCTTTACCTTATGGGGGCTGTTGTTGGCAACCAAAGAAAATGGATGGTAATTCCATAACCATCTTTACCCTGCTGTTATGTGGCTGTTGCTGGCAACCAAAGAAAAGGGACGGTAATTCCATAACCATCTTTACCTTGCTAATTCCAATGGGGGCTGCTGGCAACCAAAGAGAAGGGATGTAATTCCATAACCATCTTTACCCTGCTAATTCCAGAACCATCTTTACTTGCTGTCATGGGGCTGCTGGCCACCAAAGAAAAGGGAGGGTAATTCCGTAACCATCTCTACCCTGCTTATTCGAGTGGGGGTTGTTGCTGGCAACCAAAGAAATTTTTTTGTACAAATACTTGTAAATGGTTGGATCATCAAAGTCTATTGAATACTAAATATTTCTTGCCATATTTAATAATCTAATAATTAAAAAGAATGAGAGCAAAGTCTTACAATTAGGCAGGTTAAACAATAAATCTAAATAATTTTTTTTTTTTAGAATGATAAAATTATTTAAAAAAACATAAAATTAGTATATTTCCCATTTTATTTATTGTTAGTGTTAGGATCGCACAACAACGCACACGCTCGATCTAGATGAACACAAAGAAAAGGATAGAGAAAATTGCAAGGAGAACTCTGGCTAAAAGGATTTTTTATTGATGACTTCAGGTATGTACAACAAGAGAGTACAGAGAATAGAAAGTACATTTCAAAGCTTTACTGGACGGGATATATATATGGTTCAGTCTACTAAATATAGCTTTACCAGATTTAACCATCTACTATATATAGCTATTTACCATATATAGCTTTACCGGATATAGCTTTACCATATATGGCTTTACCAAATATAGCTTTACCGGATATAGCCGTTGACCAAGCTATAAATACAGGGAGCAGACTCCATAACTAAAAAATTCTCCCACTTGGAGACTGATCCTACACCATACCAATTAGGGCTTCGCATAGCCTTAATTTTCCAACATCAACACATTTTGTCAACATGTCTGCTGGATTCTTTGCACCCTCTATCTTCTCCAAACACATATCGCCTTCTTCCACTAACCTGCGAGTGAAATGGTACCGTCTTCTAATGTGTTTTGTCCTTGAATGATAGACTTAGTTTTTCACCAACTGTATGGCACTCTGACTATCTGTATAAAGGATCTTCTTGCACTGCTTCCGGCCTAATTCTTCTAGATACTCTGTCATCCATATCATCTCCTTTCCAGCTTCAACTATGGCCACGTACTCAGCTTCAGTAGATGAAAGAGCAACGCATTTCTGAAGCTTGGACATCCAACTCACTGCTGTTCCATCTATAGTGTAGATATACCCAGATGTGCTCTTGCTGGAGTCTACATCTCCACTCAGATCAGCATCCACAAAACCTTGCAGAACTACTTTGCCATTGCCATAACAAAGTGTAGTATTGGATGTACCTCTCAGATATCTCAGAAGCCACTTCACAGCTTCCCAATGTTCCTTCCCTGGATTTGTCATGTACTTGCTAACAACTCCCACTGCATGTGTTATGTCAGGCCTAGTGCAGACCATAGCATGCATCAAACTCCCAACTGCAGAAGCGTACGGAACTGATGCCATGTGCTCACGTTCCTCAACTGTCTTGGGAGATTGCCCCTTTGACAATTTAATATGATTTGCCAAGGGGGTAGTCCTGGGTTTAGCGTTATTCATCTTGAATTTGGAAAACACCTTCTCAATGTACTGCTCTTGGGATAGATTTAATGTGCCAGCAGATCTATCTCGAGAAATTCTCATCCCAAGGATCTGCTTCGCTGCACCTAAATCTTTCATCTCAAATACTGAAGACAAGCTTGCCTTCAGGTGGTTTATCTCCCTCATACTTGATCCAACAATTAGTATATCATCCACATATAGGAGTAGAAACACATAAGAATCAGTGTATTTCTTGAGGTAGCAACACTGATCTTTTTCACTTCTGTGGAAACCACTCTTGCTCATGAAGGAGTCAAACTTCTTGTACCATTGTCTCGGTGCTTGTTTCAGTCCATACAAGCTCTTATTGAGCTTACACACCATGTGCTCCTTGCCTGGAGCTGCAAATCCTTCGGGTTGTTGCATATAGATCTCCTCATCTAGATCTCCATGTAAAAATGCCATTTTTACATCCATTTGCTCAAGGTGCAAATTCTCTGATGCAACAATAGTGAGTAGAATTCGGATAATAGTTAATTTCACAACTGGAGAAAAGATTTCAGCATAATCAATGCCTTTTCTTTGTGAATATCCTTTAACTACTAACCGAGCCTTAAACCTCCTTCTGCCATCTGGTTCAACCTTGATTTTGAACACCCATTTGTTTAACAGAGCTCTCTTTCCTGTGGGCAACTCAGTCAGCACCCACGTATTATTCCTTTCAAGTGAGCTCATTTCATCATCCATGGCTTGCTCCCACTTGGTTGAATCTTCCACTTGTAGGGCCTCATCAAAGGACTCTGGTTCTCCTTCGTCAGTCAGCAACAGATAATGTAATGAGGTTGAATATCTATCTGGTGCTCTGGTAGTTCTGGATGATCTTCTCAGCGTGCTCAGTTACTACATCGGCATCTAAGTGCAACAGAGTACTGCAGGCATCACCTTCTGTCAAGGTGCATATGCAAAGAAGCTGCTGGACACAACTGGGCTAGCAGACAGTAACCCTACAAGGATACCAATGGAGGCCCTACTCCAACTAAGGAAGGTCGGCACTACAACGATAATTGACTCCACCCATTACTGCAACATTGTCGGGAGCCTGCGCTATCTGGTAAACACATGCCCTCACCTTGCTTATTCCGTTGGATACATGAGTAGGTTTATGGAAGCACCTAGGGAGGAGCATCTTGTGGCTGTCAAGCGCATCTGTGCTATGTGGTTAAAACCAGAGGCTGGGGTGTGAGATACTGCACAGAGAGAGGAAAAGAGAAGCTTGAGCTGGTCGGCTATAGTAATAGTGACATGGTCGGTGACGTTGATGATCGTAAGAGCACTAGCGGGATGATTTACTTCCTCTCACGCACCGCAATCTGCTGGCAATCAACTAAGCAAAAGGTAGTTGCTTTATCTTCTTGCAATGCAAAGTACATTGTCGCTTTGACGGCAGCAACACAGGGGGTCTAGCTTGTGCAACTGATGGAAGAACTTATCGAAAGAGAAGGCGATCCACCAATGTTATACGTGGACAACAAAGCTACGATCTCCCTGATCAAAAATCCAGTTTTGCACGACCGGAGCAAGCACATAGAAATTAGATTCCACTACATCCGGGAATGTACAAATCGGGGGCTCGTGAAGATTGATATCATCCAAACAGAGGAACAAATTGGAGTCATCTTCACCAAATCTCAGGCGCGGTGAAATTTAAAGAACTTTGTTTGAAGATCGGAATTCAAACAATAAGGTAGATATACACATGTTTTTAGTCCGTCGGATCCAAGTCGGACCTGATTCGAATCCAGCCCATTTGTAGAACCTGAAGCCAAAGTTTCCTCAACCCAGCCAATTCGCTCTGCAGCCGAACGCGTCCGCGGCCCATCTCGGGAACAGAAGCCCAGCAGCCAACACCTGTAGCCAACGACCCGGGAGCCAACCCAAACCCGTGACTCTGATCGACCTCGACCCGATGCCACCTATACTACGTGGCGCGTCCTGCTGCAGCCACATGGCACCCAGCGGCACAGACGCACCCTCGGCTTCACTCGGCGTAAAGGGCTCGCGGCGATGCTCCTCCGGCAGCTCCTTTGGCGGCTCCTAGGCTTATCTGGCTCAACTTTCAATTTTTGATCCAATTATCATCGTTCTAACCCTCTCGAACCTATTTTGGGCAGCGTTTAAGGTCATTGAGGCCATTTTAGAGCCGTATTTCACATTATTAATTGGATTATTAAATAAAATGTGAAATACTAACAAAAGGTGACTAATGGTGAAATAGGAAGCGAACCCCGACAACCTTTGGAGAAGATCTCGAGGAACGGGAGCTTATGTTAATTAAATTAGAAAATGCTTCGGCTAAGACCAACTAAGTAAGTGGCCTTACTACAGGATAGACTAGAAATTGTATGAGCTATGATGATGTATGAGTTGTATCGTATGATGCGGTATCCTAGTATATGTTGATGTTTGAGTATATGATGATGGATGAGTCTATGATGATGTATGAGTTATGATGATGTATGATTGTTAGTTCTGGAATTAATTTTTTTTTTGTTCCAGAATTACCATCCATTTTATTTGTTGGTTCTGGAATTACCATCCTCATCTCATCAATTTTTTTTTTGTTCTAGAATTACAATCCCTTTTCTTTATTCTTGAATTACCATCCATTTTCTTCATGGGTTCTAGACTTACCCTCCATTTTCTCTCTATTCTAGAATTACCATCCCTTCTCTTTGTTGGTTCTGGAATTACCATCCATTTTCTTTATTCTATAATTACCATTAATTTTCTCTGTTCTAGAATTACCATTCATTTTCTTTCTTGGTTATGGAATTACCATCATATCCCTTTATCTTTGTTGGTTTTGGAATTACCATCTCATCTCTTTTCTTTATTGGTTCCCTCTTTTTTGTTAGTTCTGGAATTACCATCATATCCCTTATCTTTGTTGGTTCTGAAATTACCATCTCATTCTTTTTCTTGGTTGGTTCTGGAAAAAGAACCATCCATCCCTTTTCTTAGTTGGTTCCGGAAAAAGAACCATTACATCCCTTTTTTCTTTGTTGGTTTCGGTATTACCTTTTCTCCTTTTTCTTTGTTGGTTCTGGAATTACCTTTTCTCCCATTTTCTTTGTTGGTTGTTTGCCAGCAATAGCCCCATCCCTTTTCCTTTGTTTGCCCGCAACAGTCCCATCTCTTCCCTTTTCTTTGTTGTGAAATTCCACCCTTGTTTGCCCCATCCCTTTTCTTGGTTCAGAAATTCCATTTGTTTACCAACAACCGCCCAATCCCTTTTCTTGCCAACAGCAGCCCCAATCCATTTTCTTGGTTCTAGAATTCCATGTGGTTTGCTAGCAACCGCCCCAATCCCTTTTCTTGCCAACAATAGTCCAATCCCTTCCCATCCATTTTCCTTTGTTTGCCAACAACTGCCCCCTTTTCTTTTGTTTCCCAACAACAACAGCCCCATCCCTTCTCCATCCCTTTTCCTTTGTTTGCCAGTAACAACAACCTCATCTCTTTTCCTTTGTTTGCCATCCATTTTCCTTTGTTTGTCATCCCTTCCTCCTTTGTTTGCGAGCAACAACATCCTCATCCCTTCCCCATCTCTTTTCCTTTGTTTGCTAGCAACAATAGCCCGAAGTACACAAACCAGGTCGACACTCATAAACGACCCTCAAGTGACAATGCAGCTCTCGAACGCTCCCCCACCTCGAGCGACAGTTAGCGAAGACCTGAAAAAGAAATCTAAAATGCGGTGAGTAAAAAAGTACTCGGTAAGCAGCCTACTTGTAGGCTGTCATCGCATCCAGTTCCTGGTAGGTTTCCACGGGCTTTTCTTTAGGCTCTAGGAAGTTTGGGCTTAACTCTATAGTTTGGCTGACCTTCTGGTGAGGCTTCCAACGGTGTTGTGGTGTAGTTAGTTATCACATCAGTCTAACACACTGAAGGTCTCCAGTTCAAGTCTGGGTGACGCCATCTTTGCAATTTTTATTTTTATAATAATAATCTGGATTCATTTTGGACCTCTACGAGAAAGTTTAAGAGCCTTCGAGCTTGGTAAGCCTGGGAACCGTGCCCTCGAACACGCATTGATTCATTTTAGACCTCTACGTGAAAGTTTAAGAGCCTTGGAGCTTATAGGCCCGAGAACCGTGCCCTCAAACACACATTGAGCATGTAATTAATTGTTTGGACTTTTATTGAAGAAATACGTGTACGAATCAACAAGGACTAGGGTGGAATGATTGTGAGCATGTCATATGCTGGATTTAGCCAAGAAATTTATGAACTCAACTTAGTATCAGAGGTCTAGGTTGATTGGTGCAACAGACGGTTTTTGCTAGACGAAGAGTCATTGAGTCTTTCGTTACGTGATTTTCGAGGCTTCAAATCTCGAACCGTGACGAAAATAAAACTAAAAGTAAAATTAAATTAAGCATGTAGATAATGCAATTTAAAATATAGAAATATGTATGATACGTAAATTGAAAATGAGAATGACATGTAAGCATGGAACATGACAAGGGGGGTTATGTTCATTAATGTTAAATGTAGAAGTAATGGGGACCTCATGCATTATGTGTGTTCATGCATATATGGGGATACCCCTATCCCATCACGAGGGTACGGACGCGTACATCCAAGGGTAGGACAACGACCGTTATGCATTGCTTAGCGTTGCCGCGATGGTTACTAGTTCTAACAGGTTCTAGCATAAGGAGCTCCCAGAGTATGCCCACCAGATAAGGAAAGTGGCCCAGCGGTGTGCGTACTAGCTGGTGAGCCCATACTCACACGTACTGACTGTGTGTAGAGTATATGGTACACGTACAAAGTTTACTCGTTAGGACAGCACTGTAGGGAAAACGAAACAAAAAGATAAGTTCCATCATATCATTGCATGTGTTTGTTGCATAACCCCGATAGGGGACCACTTACTGAGTATTACTCAAGCCTCGTGCTACTTTACTTTTTTAGATAAGGGCAAGGCACCCATGTGACATCGACGGCGACACCGAACACCCCGGGACCGAAGCACATGCATAGGGTAGTTGTTTTTCCATTGTGTAGTCTAGGTTGCATTCAGTTTGCATCATTAGTATAGGTTAGCATAGGTTGAATTGTATTTGCATAATAAACCTTAGGGTAGAGTTAGACATTCATTTCAGTTTTGTTTCTTTTTCTTTATTTCAATATTGTTGTTTTTCCTTTATTTCTCTTGTATTCGTTTTCTCGTTCACGAGGTAATAAAAGGCGAGTGTAAGTCGCATTTATGATTAGGGCCCATTTAATGCAAATTCCGCATTTAAGGTATAGTAATGACCTTAGATTAAATAGGAAAATTTGAGGGTCGTTACATTTATAATCAAGACAATGTGTAGGAGGAGGGATAAATTTATTCACTGGTTTGTGGCGTCAGAATGGAACAAACTCGGTAACTAACTGCTGGGGCACCTCCTTTGTCTATAAATAGATAAAACTCAAACATTCATTTATTTTAGTTCAGTTTATTAGATGTGTCAATTATAATTAGTTCATTATGTTTGGATTATAATAGTTAAGGGGAAAAAATAATAATTTTCTTATTTCATGTTGTCTTCAAATTGTAGCTTGTACAGGTGAACAAGTAGACCAATGAAGAGTGATGTTAATTCCAGAACTGAATATTCTTTTGACTACAAGCATTTCCATTTTTAGCAGGTTTGTTTAATGTTATTTTCATCTTCAAATTGTAGCTTGTTCAAGTAAAATACTTATATCAAAGATTTCACAATAAATAGAGGTGCATAGTAACGCCATAATTAAAAACAGCTCCCACACGAGTCTTCCCCTGTGTCATTTTGCTTCCAATAGCTACATAATAGCTTTTTAACAACTTTTAGTTTGTCGAGCAGTGGCCTTATAATTTTTGTGCTTTACAGTTAGGATAATGTGTAGGAGGAGGAGGGATAAATTCCTTCACAATCCATGGCTTGTGGCCTTAGAAGGGAAGAAACTCGATAACTAACTGTCGGAGCACCTCCTTTGTTTATAAACAGGTAAAACTCAAACATTCATTTATTTTAGTTCAGTTTATTAGAGGTACAAATTAAAATTAGTTCATTATGTTTGAATTATAATAATTAAGGGTGAAAAAAATAATAATTTTTTTGTTTCATGTTGTCTTCAAATTGTAGCTTCTACAAGTTTACAAGTAGGCAAAAGAAGGGGATGTTAATTCCATAACTGAATATTATTCAGACGGCAAGCAGTTCCATCTTTAGCAGGTCTGTTTCATGTTAGTTTCATCTCCAAATTGTAGCTTGTACAAGTGAAACACTTATATCAAAGATTTCACAATAAATAGAGGTGCATAGTAACGCCATAATCAAAAACAACTTCCAGAACACTTTTCACCATATCAATCCGAAACACATGAGTCTTCCCCTGTGTCAATAGCTAAATCACAGCTTTTTTACCACTCTTAGTGTAACGACCCGAAATTTTCTACTGAATTTAAGGTTGCTAGTACGTATGTACCATAAACATTGAATGAGGAAGATTTCATTTCAATTTCTTAAAACATAACCTTTATCTTAAAACACAATCATGAACTTACGTGTTTCGAAAACATCTTTAAAACGACACAACAAATGACTAAATCAAATAAATAAGAGTTTAAGTTAAAAACATCTTATTCTAGCGTAAGTCTAAGAAAATAAATACCACTATCATATGCATGTGTCATGGTCTTGAGTTGCGATGCCGTCGTCAGCCGTACAGGAATGCCTTGCCTTAACCTTAAAAATGTAGTAGCACATGACATGAGTATTTAAAGAATACTCAGTAAGTGACCCCATTATTGGAGTTAAATGCAATAATCACATGCAAATGAGATGATGGGACCTATCTTTCAATCTGTCTTCCTACGGTGCTGTTCTAACGGGTAATTTGGGCGTGTACCATATACTCTACACACAGCCCATACATGCGAGTATGGGCTCACAAGTCAATTCGCACACCGCTGGGCCACTTTCCTTGTTCGGCGAGCATACTTTGGGAGCTCCTTAGGCTGGACACTCGTTAGAACTAGTCACCGTCATGACAGCGCTATGCAAACATAACGATCGTTGTCCTGCCATTGGATTTACATGTCCGTACCCTCGTGATGGAATATGGGTATCCCCCAAATGCATGAGAACACATAATGCATGGGGTCCCCAATATTTCTACTTTTATCATTAATGAATATAACCCCACTATCATCTTTCATGCTTAACATGTCATTTCTCATTTTCAGTCTACGTATCATACATAATCCTAACGGGGTTACATTTCATTTCATTTCATTTGTTGTGATATCATGTCATTCATAACATGTTGTATACATACAATTTAGAAAACATAACATAACACTCCATGCTTTTAACATGTCATTTCATAAGGTGCAATTCATACAACAATTACCTCAATGGTCACACAAAACAATCTAAACATGACACATCACATCACAATATATCGTATCATAAACATTGAGTATCGTAAACACTTCGTGGTCATATCGTTCCCTAACTTATCATAGCCTTAACGTTCTTATACCTATCACAGTCATATCGTTACGTGAACGTACCTTAGTCATATCATCACAGGAACGTATCCTAACGCTATCGTTCTATCAATCTATCACAAACCTATCCCTTTCTACCCATATCCTAACCATATTCTTTCATCATTCTCTCCTATCCATGGCACTCCAGTATGTAACCTAACCTTAACGTTTCATGAACGTATCTTACTCCTATCGTTACATTTCGTTTTGTGCATCCTTCTCGTATCCTATCTCAAACATATCCTTGAACACATCGTACCACACTTATTATCATACAATTCACATATTATAACATAACACAAACATAATATAAGCCTACCGATTCACAGATAATTCACACATATCAGTATATATGACACGTGCAGAACCACAGGCACGTGTCAACATCAAATATAACCATTCCGATAGTAAGGCCACTTACCTAGTTACTTAAGTCGTTGTCACGAATATATCCTTAATGAAAGTTCGATTCCGTTCTTTGAAATCCAAGTCAACCTATGTGAGCCCATGACATCAGTTTCAAGTTGGAACTCTATCAAATTATTTCTCTAATTTACATTGGCCATCCTAAAATTCTGATATTTACTGTTAGACAAAATTTGATGGAGTTCCATGCCCATATTTCCTGTTTTATTTTTAAATTTCGTTCGGCAAATCTTTCCTCAATCTTCCCTCCTACGTCTTTGTAATTATTTTCATTCTGTAAATAGATTTTCAATTCTGTAAACCTTTTCAATTCTGTAAACAAGATATTACTCTAACCCTATATTTATTTTCATTATGTAAACCGATATTATTGGCCAATTTTAATCGATTGTTTGGCTACCATCTTATAGATTTATAAATCTGCCAACTAAAATTTTATTGATTCTAAAATTATGTCCTATCACTCCAAATGCTAACAAAAAATCTAATTAATTGAATATGGGATACGATTATCTAGTAAAATATGAAAAAAGATTTGATCCTAAATTAATTTCTTTTAACCATAACTATATACAAGGGAAAAAAAAATGAGATAGGATTTTACCGTAATAACATACCAAAATCTCTCTAGGTAAATCTGCATCATATCTACTTTGGTTGAAACACATTTTACTTTTTCTTAAATATGACATTTTGTGATACTGTGGGGTGGAGGAAAGAGGATGTGGTTGGGATGAGAGGTTAGTGGAGAGAGGTGGGTAAATTTTATGTTTATTTTTACTTTTAAGTAATTTAGTTATTTATTTATGGGTTTGTGGGGAAGGGGTGGGTAAATTTTATTTTTATTTTTATTTTTAAGTAATCATTTTTAGTTATTTATTTATGAATTATTATTATTATTATTATTATTTTGACATATATTTTTTTTTATATAATTATTTTTATTTGTTTATTTTTTTTATTTTATTATTATTATTATTATTATTTGGCTATTACACTTCGTTTAACCGTGGCTTATAATTTTTGTGCTTTAGAATCAGGATAATGTGGAGGAAGAGAGATTTTCTCAAGGTTTTTCAAGCAAATTTTGCATGCAACTTGATTACTCTATTTTGACACTCAAATTGGTGGGATTATGTGGCAAGCATGCAAGTTTAAGTTAACACACTCAAAATTTCATTCAAATTTGTGGGGTTTATTTGGCAAACATGCATGTTTGGTTAAACCAAATTTTGACGCTCAATATTCCACTAACTCAAGCATGTACTTTTCATTAGGTAAAGTCAACCTTTTGACTTTCTTTGTTTTAATTCAACCATTAATTTCAAATCAAAATAATATTAAATGATTAAATAAACAATTTAATTAATATTTTACATTAAATAAAATGTCAATCCCAATGAATTCCGGCACATATATGAATCCCTATTCATAATTAAAATATTTAAATCTTATTTAAATATCTCCAATTCTCTCTTTTTGTTTAATTCATAATTAAAACAAAATGCGGTTAAATATATTGTATATATTTAGCTGTATACCCTAATTTGAATTCGAACACTTCAAACTCACTCGTCACACTGTTCTAAGGTTTAGTCCGATATGAGCTAGCAGGGGAACCTAATGGACCTATAGATCATGGGCTCCAACAATCCTAGATTAACCGGCTAAACTCATTAACCTTGTTAACCAACATTCGTTAACTACGAGGACACTCAACTATAGTCTAGTAGTTGCACTCCCCTCACTATAGATATATTTCTGTCCATTTGTTATAACCATGATTAGTAAGTCGATCCTTCACAGGTTGTTTGTAACTAGAGCTGGGTTAGTTTACCATTTTACCCCTAAAGTTACTTCTTGGTCCTTAAGTCCCACTGATCCTCTAATAAACAATTGGTTTGTGGTCCAATCACTAAACCGAATCCCTCTCGGGCCAGTGAGAGGGTGGGGTCCCTTATTCAAGACTTGGAGTTAGTACTTAAGGGAACAACCTCTCTACTATCCCTAAAAGCGGGTAGGAGTGAGTCCCCAACTATTCACCCAATCTTACCCCTGAAATGGGAGGCTTATTGAGTCGGCGAACTCGGGCCACTCTCACCCATGCAAATATAAGGATAATTCCAAATAAACAGGAGTTCATAGTTAGCTCAGGATTAAGATTGAGTTACCTAGGTCATCGAATGAAAAAAATTAGTCTCAACAGTAAATGATATTATAAAGTGAGAGTGGTTTTCTTCATGGTCCGATCTTATGCAATACTCATTGCATAGGATGCCCCCACTCACATGTCTCCACATGTACAATTTAGTGATCACATTGTTTATATTATATACAAAACTGGGCCGCATCCATAGTGTCCCCAGAATGAGGTACTCAGTCTTATCCCTATACTATAGATAATTTTGACTTTATACTTGAACTTGATCCGCACTCATGTCTCTACATATATTTCAAGTAATCATACTATAGCCATAGTGTTCTTAGTTTATTGAATTTATATTAATGATTGTAACATTCACTTTATTCAATAACAATCTTTACTGAATAAACATCAATAATAATTTTATTGAAAATAGAATATGTTTTTGTTTACAAACTATGAGTTTTAGAACATAAAACCCAACAAACTCCCACTTGGACTAAACAAACTCTCACTTGGACTAAAACTCTAGTGGGGTTTTATAATGTTGAGTAGACAGAAAGACATAAGTACAATGAACTAGGGCATCACATACCCATGCATTTTCTCCCACTTGCTCTAGATTACATAACTCATAGTCCTAGACTCACTAGGTGCCCTTCAAACACTTTAGCCGTGGGGGGCTTTGTAAATGGATCAACAATATTGTGCTCAGAAGCTATCTGTGTGACGATCACATTCCTCGTTGCACAATCTCCCTTATGAGATGATATTTGCGCTCAATATGTTTTCCTCGCTTATGGCTTCTTGGTTCTTTAGAATTTGCAATTGCTCCACTATTATCACAATAAAGAGTTATAGGCAAATGCATATTTGGAACGACTTCCAAATCAGTTAAGAACTTCCTAAGCCATACTGATTCTTTCGCTGCTTCACAAGCAGCAACATACTCAGCTTCCATGGTGGAATCAGCAATACAACCTTGCTTTATGCTTCTCCATATTATTGCTCCTCTATTCAGAGTGAAAATAGATCCCGATGTCGATTTCCTCGAATCGATATCGGTCTGAAAATTTGAGTCAGTGTATCCTGTAAGGATCAGATTCTTAGCGCCGTACATTAGCATATAGTCCCTCGTTTTGCTGAGATACTTGAGGATATTTTTAACGACAGTCCAATGAACATGTTCCAGATTGGACTGATATCTGCTGACAATTCCCACAGCATAGCATATGTCGGGTCAAGTACACAACATGGCATACATCAGACTACCGACTGCTGATACATAGAGAATATGTCTCATATCCTTAATTTCTTGAGGTGTCTTAGTGTTGCTTCTTGGCCCTTAATCTCAAATTAATTAATTAATGTTTTGATGATAACAAACCTACCTTCAATTATTAACCATTCTCAGTATTTTGTCCACAGTGTAAGGTTTGGAATAACGATTTCAACGTCTTTTTTGGTTCACTCAAATTAGAGATAAAACGAAGAAGTTTCAGTCAAAACAAGATACCCGACGTGATGATATGGCGGCAAAATTGACATCATGGACCAATCAAATTCAAAACAAGATACCTGATGTGATGATGTGGTGACAAAATTGATATTATGGACGAGTGGCAAAATTGACATCATAGACCAATCGAATTATGACATTTATAAATTTGGTAGAGTAACAAATGATGGAGTTTTCAATTACATTTATAAAAGTTTTCGATTACTTTTAAATGGAAAGAAATTATAATGATTTCATTTACATTTATTTACTTTTAAATGAAAAAAAAATTATAATGATTTCATTTGCATTTATAAAAATTAGTTATTACTTTTAAATGGAAAGAAATTATAATTATAATGATTTGATTTACTTTATGAAAAAAAAAAAACTAATTTTGAGAAAAAAAATTATTTAAATTACAAAAAAAAATCATGTGAAAAAATGATGTGAAATCTATGAAAACTAGTTTTGAGAAAGAAAATTATTTAAATTACAAAATCATTTCAATTACATTTATAATTGAATTTATAAAACTTTTCAATTACCTATCAGGTTTTCATTAACATTTTTTTATTATATTATTACATGGTACATTTATATATATATAAATGAAACATGTGGTCTATAATTTTTTACGATAAATTTAAAAATAAATAAATATTATTTTTCGTGGTCCACGTTTGTTCATGTTTTAGTGATCCGTATCAATTCTCTTCCTATTTTTCACAACACAACCCACAAAACATTTCACAATACACAAATTCTATAATTTCCTCTATCTAAACTTTTTTTTTGAAAAGCCTCTGTGATTGCTCTCTCCAAGTTTTCAATTTTATTTCTGGTTCTTATTCGGAGAGAGATGTCTAGTGTAGGGTGAGAAAATTGTAAATCTATAGTTTATCTTATTCTCAGACAGAGGTCTATTGTAGTGTGAGAAAATTGTAAATTACTCTTCCACAGTGGCGTGTAAATGAAATTATTATTTTTTTTTTTCATTTAAAAGTAACAACTAGTTTTCATAAATGTAAATGAAATTATTATAATTTCTTTCCATTTAAAAGTAACCGAAAACTTTTATAAATGTAATTGAAAACTCCACCATTTGTTACTCTACCAAATTTATAAATGTCATACTTCGATTGGTCTATGATGTCAATTTTGCCGCTGGTCCATGATATCAATTTTGTACCCACATCATCACGTCAGGTATCTTGTTTTGAATTTGATTGGTCCATAATGTCAATTTTGCCACCACATCATCACGTCGAGTATCTTGCTTTGACTGAAACTTCTTCGTTTTATTTCTAATTTGAGTGAACCAAAAAGACGTTGAAATCGTTATTCCAAACCTTACCCTGTGGACAAAATACTGAGAATAGTTAATAATTAAAGGTAGGTTTGTTATCATGGAAACATTAATTAATTAATTAATTAAAATTAATTAATTTGAGATTAAGGGCCAAAAATGCCAACCATCTCACACTTTTGATGATGACAAACTATTACTATTTCAAGAAAAATAGTATGAAATCTAATATAATATCATAAATTTGAAATTCACTCAAATCCATATTCTCCGCCTATATTAGTGCTTCAATGAATTATGAAATAACACAATAACAAAGTGATTCATTAATTATAAAATAACAACGAAATGATTCATTAATTATAAAATAAGAAATTTAGAACATATTTTTCCTAATTTTCTCCCCTTTGTAATTATAAAAAAGAACAATAATACAATAATGAAAGAATGACATGCTCCCCTAAGAACATGCCTATAATTAAGATTATAAAATTCAAGATATATCACATGGATTAATACCAAACTCAAATTCAAGATATATCACACCGAATAATATCAAGCTCAAGCCTATTTTTGCAAAAAAATTCTTCATTTAACTACTTGGTAAAAATATCTGCTAATTGATTATTAGAGTTTACAAAATCAAGAATAATATGTCCATTTGCACATGCTCTCTAATAAAATGATGTCTAATGTCAATATGTTTAGTTCTAGAATGATGAATAGGATTTTTGGTTAAATTAATAGCACGGGTGTTATCACAAAAGATAGGCACGCTATCAAATTTTAATCCAAAATCACAAAGAGTTTGTTTCATCCAAAGAATTTGAGCACAACAACTAGCAACCGCAATATATTCCGCTTCCGTAAAGGCAACCGAATTTTGCTTTTTACTAAACCAAGAAACTAATGAACTACCAAGAAATTTACAAGTTCCACTAGTACTTTTACGATGAAGTAAAATTCGTGCAAAATCCACGTCAGAATATCCTACCAATTTAAACTCAACATTTCTAGGATACCACACTCCTAAATTAATAGTCCCAAGCAAATATTTAAATATTCTTTTAACGGCATGTAGATGAGATTCCTTAGGACAATATTGAAACCTAGCACAAAAACATACACTAAACATAATATAAGGTTACTAGCAGTCAAGTAAAGTAAAGATCCAATCATACCTCGATAAGATTTTATATCTACACATTTACCTTTTTCATCCTTATCAAGCTTGGTAGATGTGCTCATTGGAGTTTTTGCAATCTTACATTCATTGAACTTGAACCTTTTGAGTAAATCCTTGACGTACTTCTCTTGATTTAGGAAGATACCATCTTTCAGTTATTTGATTTGACGTCCAAGAAAGAAACTGAGCTCTCCCATCATACTCATCTCAAACTCATTATGCATACATTTAGAAAAATCTTCCCAGAAAGAAGGATCAGTAGAAAAAAATATAATATCATCAACGTATATTTGCACTAATAGCATATCTTTTTCTTTAATTTTAATAAAGAGAGTAGTGTTGAGCTTACCCATTTTGAAATCATTCTCAATAAGAAAATTACTAAGTCTATTGTACCAAGCTCTTGGAGCTTGTTTTAAGTCATAAAGAGCCGTTTTCTACTTATAGACATGATGTGGAAAATCAAAATTTTCAAATCGAGGAGGTTGTTCTACATAAACTTCCTCCATAATATAACCATTTAAGAATGCACTTTTCACATCCATTTGATATAATATAAAATTTTTGTGAGAAGCAAATGCAAGTAAAATTCTAATAGCTTCTAATCTAGCGAGTGCAAAAGTTTCTTCATAGTCTATACCTTCCTCTTGACAATAACCTTGAGCTACAAGTCTAGCTTTATTTCTAATGATACTTCCATTTTCATCAATTTTATTTCTAAAAACCCATTTGGTTCGAATAATGGAAATATTAGAGGGTATAGGGACTAATTCCCAAACTTTATTCCTTTCAAATTGATTCACTTCTGCTAAAATTCAAAACTCATCATTTTCGGTATCCTTAAGACTTTTTGGTTCAATTTGAGAAACAAAAGCAAGATTATTAAATAAATTAATAGAGGAACGAGTTTTCACACCTTGTTCGGGATCATCAATAATCAAGTCTTTGGGATGAGATGAGCATACCTCCATACTTTTGGCACTGATGAAGAACTTTCTTCCTTCTTTTCATTTAAAGCTCACTTCTTCTTTACTTGAAAGAGTTTCCTTTCCTTTGTCACTGACAGGTAAATCTCCAAAATTTCTTTCTAAATCATCCCTTTCTTGTTGTCGCCAAAAGTTACTAAGCCGCCATCCTTCTTGGAAAGATTCACAAACTTGGATTGGTTTCTCGTCATGTGTCTTGAGAAACCACTCATTTTCTTCATCATCTTTGTCACTATGAGCCATGAAGCAAAAATTTGCGACTTCTACGTCACTTGCACTTTCATCACTAACATCCCAAGTAGCCTTCATTGCTTTCTTCCTGGATTTCTTAGATAATTTGAGGAGAATCCGATCTTATATGACCCGACTTTTTACATTCATAACATATTATCTCATCATGTTTGCTCTTCTCACCTTTTTGGTTGGTGAAATATTTTCTAAATTGTTTCTTTCTTTTGATGAAATTTTTACACTTACGTGTGAAGTAGGCAACATCATCTTCATCAAGGGCTTCATCATCGTCGGAGTCAACTTCTGATGTGATGGACTTTAGGGCTATAGTTTTCTTCTTTTTGGATTCCTCTTCTATGCGCTCCTCCTCTTCCATGCGCTCCTTCATGGTAATCTCATGCGTCATGAGAGAACCAACAAGTTCATCCAAAGGAAGCTTTGTGAGATCCTTTGCTTCTTGAATTGCCGTCACTTTTGCTTCCCAACTTTTAGGTAGAGACCTAAGAATTTTCCTGACATTTTCGGAAGTAGAATATACTTTTCCAAGATTTTTCAAACATTTAGAATATTCGTAAATCTAGTGAACATATCACTTATAGATTCATTTGCATCCATTTTAAATAGTTCATAATTATGAACTAACATGCTGATCTTTGTTTCTTTAACTTGATTTGTTCCCTCATGAGTTACTTCAAAAGTTTTCAAAATTTCATAGGCTGAAGAACACATAGATACTCTATTAAATTCATCATTACTTAGGACACAATAGAGACAGTTTATAGCACTAGCATTAAAAGAACATTTTTTCATATCATGCTCATCAAATTCATCCTCCATTTGGAGCTACTCAATATTATTAACAATTTTTTTATGGGAATACAAGGGTCTTTACTAACATTTAACCATAATTGATAATCCTCCATTTTAAGCTACTCAATATTATTAACAATTTTTTTATGGGAATATAAGGATCTTTACTAACATTTAACCATAATTGATAATCAATTGATTGCAAATAAATTTTCATTCTAGCTTTCCAACATGTATAATTAGATCCATCAAAATAAGGAGGTCCAGAAGTTGATTGTCTTTCACAAAAACCGTTTTTAACACGTAGATTCGTCATAATCTCTAAAAATAAAGTTTAGAAAAACACGCAGGGCATAACGATCGTTGTCCTGCCATTTGGATGTACGCATCCGTACCCTCGTGATGGGATAGGGGTATCCCCCCAAATGCATGATCACACAATATGCATGAGGTCCCACTAGTCCTACCGTCATCATTTAATGAACATAACCCCGTGGCACGTTTTCATGCTTACATGTCATTCTCATTCTCATTTCGTTACATATCATACATATTCCTAGCGGGGTTATGTATCATGCAATTTACCGTATTTCATGTCATACAATTCATTCAGTTACATTCCAATACTCATACAACAAGCCATAATCGTTCAAGGACCACACATCGTTACATGCATTACACATCACATCAGACTAAAATCATACATTCACGTTTACATAACTACGTACTTAAGCACAATAAGCTAGCATACAATGCATCATTTCATAAACAAGTCATAACGTAAACACTTCATAGTCATATCGTTCTCTAACTTACCATAGCCTTAACGTTCTTATACCTATCACGGACATATCATTACGTAACGTACCTTAGTCATATCATCACCAGAATGTATCCTAACGCCATCGTTCTATCAATGTATCACAAACCTATCCCTTTCTACCCATAACCTAACTGTATTCTTTCATCAATCTGTCCTATCCATAGCACTCCAGTGTGTAACCTAACCTTAACGTTTCATGAACGTATCTTACTCCTATCGTTACATTTCGTTTTGTGCATCCTTCTCGTATCCTATCTCAAACATCTCCTAGAGCACATCGTACCATAATTATTATCATACAATCCACATATTATAACATAACATAACATATAGGAAGCATATCGATCCACAAACAATTCACACATATCAATATATATGACACGTATAGAACCACAGGGCACGTGTCAACATCAAATATAACCATGCCGATAGTAAGGTCACTTACCTGGCTCGCTTAAGTCATTGTCACAAATATATCTTTAATGAAAGTTCGATTCCGTTCTTTGAAATCCGAGTCAACCTATATGAGCTCATGACATCAGTTTCAAGTTTGAACTCTATAAAATTATTTCCCTAATTTACATGGGCCATCTTAAAATTATGATTTTTTCTGTTAGAAAAAATTTAAAGAAGCTCACTGCCCTCTCATAAAAATTCTGTTCTTTCTGTTAGACAAAATTGAAAGGAGCTAAAGGAGCTCACTGCCCTCTCATATTTCCTTGTATGGTTAAATACTGTTTAACAAATCTTTCCTCAATCTCCCTCCCTCTCTCCCTCATTTTTTTTCATTTTGTAAATACGTTTTTCAATTGTGTAAACAAATATTACTGGCTAATTTTAAGTATCATTTTGTAAATAGGTTTTTCAATTGTGTAAACAAATATTACTCGCCAATTTTAAGTACAGGCTAAGATATTTTAGTTTATAGATCTGCCACCTAAAATTTTATTGAATCTAACAAATTTTATTGAATCTAACCTTATAACCTTATTTCGTATAACTAAAATGCTAGAAAAAATCTAATAATTCTATATGGGATCTGATTATTACAGACGTAAGATAGGAAAGAAGATTTGATCCTAAATTAATTTCTTATAACCATAACTAAATTAATTTCTTATAACCCTAAACCATAACCGTAAAGGAAAAGAAAATGTGAGATAGGATTTTACCGTAATAACTGACAAACTCTAAATCTCGAATCCGTTGAAAGCCATTTAACTTCTCAAATCTGCCCATGCTTGTTTTTCTGTTTCTTTCTTTTTTTTTTTACAGTTGGCTTAAGATGGGTCGAGGAGAGATAATTGTGAGAAGTGATGAGAGGTTAGTGGAGAGAGAGGTGGGGAAAGATTTTTTTTTTTTTAAATTTTAATTAATTAATTAATTAATTTATTATTATTATTATTATTTTAACTATTTTTTTTATTCGTTTATTTCTTTATTTATTTTTGGGCTATTACATTATATCCCTCTAAAAAAAACTTTCGTCCCGAAAGTGCTTTAATCTTGGAATAACTCGAGTCCCTATTCTAAGAGTTCTTTGTCAAGTCTTCAAGTACCACTAAGTAAAAATTATTAACAAATATACCCTAATCCGTATGAGTCATAAACATTTATTTGCATGCATAAAACTTTCATAAGCCTATCACTTTGTATTCATAAAATCTTTGATTCCTTGTAAGGTTTTTGTCACATAGTTAGGTATTTTAAATCTTAATTCATACTCCAAAAGGGTCTTTTGGTCATTTACCCCCAAATCTTGGTTTAATTCTTCAACATATTCCAATGGCCTTGTAACTTTGTGTAATCCCTTTACACCATGTCATAAGGCTCCTCATCAAATTTCATGTCATTTAGAGGTCACTTTGGTCGTAAACTAGTGGTACGTAATTATACGGTATTTTAGTCATTTTACACCTATATTTGGTTTAGCCCGTTATCATAACCTAATGGTTACCAAATTTCGTACATAACTTTATCCTGTCATATTGAGTCTTCTTCTAAAATTTCATGGACAACATAATTCATCTAAGGTTTGTGGCTGAGACACTTCATTGAAATAAATGTTCGCGTATACAATAAGGTTGGCAAACTTACTCAATCTGAATAGTTTCTCACTTTTTTTTTTTCAATCTAATAGTTTTACTAGTTTTAGTTTCTGCTTTACATTATTCTCCAAATCAAATTCTCTAAACCTAGCTAAAGGTTCACTCATTGACCTTTCTGTTCATACATTCTCAAAATCTCATTTTTAAATATCCAAAATGGCATTTTCTTTTGAACCAATTTTTTTTCTCTCTCTCTCCCTATCATTAAAGAAATACAAAGAAAAATTTCAGGTTAGAAACATTCTCGAGAATTTCTCTTGAGATTTGAACCCATAGCTGATGGTAGAACTAGGATAGATATTTTCTGTTTCCTACTCACACGCGCTCATATCTTTGCTTCTCGATCCATCTCTAATTTTAATATTCCTCCCCAATAAGATATTACGGTACTGATGTAGACCAAAATTTTGTTACAGTCCAATTCTGATCGGTAATAGATACCGGGGCTTTGCAATATTTGACTGATCACAATTCTGTATAGTTCATCTACTATAGGAGTTCCTCGGGAATTCATTAGAGGAATGTTTTCAATTAAAATTTTTAGTTCTCTATATTTTTTATATATATTTTTTATAATAAAAAGAAAGAAAGAATTGTTTTCCTTTCCTCATTATTGTTTGTGTCCACTTGATTTGGTTCATCATTAATGTATATCTTTGTAGATGAATTCCATATACAAATTTGTCTATTTTCCCATACAAAATCAAGAAATTTGTATTACTTCTTCTCTTTTGGCTACCTACCCCAATTCTAGTAAATTTTTGGAGTCAAAATCATGACATGAAACTGGTTAAGAACTCCACCCTATCCCAATGCAACTAGAATGCACTAGTAAATCACATGGATCTAGGAACGACTCCTGTATTTGATTTGTGGTCAAGCTAGAGTTTGAGGATTTGGTAACTTTCATAGGAAACATCGTCAAATAGGTTGTTCTCTTGGTATACCTTATCTAGTACAGCCCAAAACTAATGCTCCTATAACCATAATGGAAAAACAATACAACCCTTTCAACGCCTGTGTAATATCAAGAATGGACTTAACAAAATTCTCTTATAAAAATTGGTATTGTATAAGCATGGTGGATATCCTCAGATGCCATAAAACTTGGGATACTTGAAAATCAAACTTAAAATGATAGTCTTGAAACTTTAGCTATGGTAATACCTTTTAACCAGGTTGGAAAAATTGTTCGGTAATTTTCTACAACAATTTGTTTATGTTGAGCTTCCTGAGTGCATTCGTGTACCCTAGGAAGGATTACAACAAAACTTCTAGTTGATTTAGAGACAATGTCCCACTCTAATCCTAGTGTATCCCCCACCCAAGTTCATTTTAAATCCTGGTTTCTTAAATTTAAGGTACCTTTGACAATCTCATACCGTAGTCCCTCTCCATACACCTCTAAAATTTTGACCATGATCGTAATGCCTCGTCCAAACTGTGGCTCAATACTTTTAAATCACCTCACAACATCTCTAATTGGTTGTATTATTAAGGCAGGAAAGTTTTCTATATCTCAGTACTTCCAAAGCTCAGCTTCCATTAAAGGCACTTATGTCATTCACCAATCAATTTAAGTATACATGTTTTAAACTTTTATGGTCTTAACTCAAATTTTTTTTTACTGATACTTTTAATTTCATCTTTACCTACTTCAAAGTTATAAAATTTTCTTACAAACACTACCACTTTTAGTATCTATAGTGTACTATAAGATATTGACATCTATCAAGCTTCTTAGGTCATTTTATTTCATCTAAAACTACTTACTTTTCCGTATACATTGGTACAGTCCTCCCCATCTCTATGGTCATAAGACTGTGTAGTTTATCTATGTTCAAGACGTCTAACTAAAACATATGATCTTGCTTAGCAAAATCATTTTCACGCATGCACTAACATTTAGTAGCTTACTAAAATTAAAGCTAGCAACAATCTTAGTAAATCTAAACATCATCAATACAACAATTTGCATTCACATTCCATGCAAGGTAAAACATAACGTATTCTAAATTGAAATAAATATAAAATTAAGCTAACATGAATGCGGTAAATTATAATACAATCAATAAAGTAAAAGTCCAATTATGAGTTATATTTTATAATGACTAAGCAATAACAACATACACAATCAACGACATTTCATTTTCTTATCTTACGCAAGACATACCTGACGAAGACGGGGCACCGACGGTGGGACCATGGAACATGCCAAGCCTACATCGTAAAATATAAGGTCGCTACTGTATACATACCATAAACATTGAATGCGGAAGACTTCATTTAAACTCCATAAAACATAACCTTTAACTTAAAACACAGCCATGGACTTATGTGTTTCGAAAACATCTTTAAAACGACACAACAAAAGACTTGAAATAGAATAAATAAGCGTTTAAGTTTAAAACATCATATTCTATCATAAGTCTAAGAAAATAAATGCCACTATCCTATGCATGTGCCATGATCTTGAGTTGCGATGCCGTCGTCAGCCGTACAGGAATGCCTTGCCTTAACCTGAAAAATGTAGTAGCACATGGCTTGAGTATTTAAAGAAATACTCAGTAAGTGACCCCACTATTGGGGTTAAATGCAACAATCACATGCAATGCAATGATGGAACCTATCTTTCATTTCGTTTCGTTTCGTTTCATTTCATTTCGTTTCGTTTCGTTTTCCCTACGGTGTAATCCTAACAGGTAATCGTGGACGTGTACCATATACTCTACACGTAGCCCATACGTGCGAGTATGGGCTCACCAGCTAGTTCGCACACCGCTGGGCCACTATCCCTAGCCGGTGGGTATGCTCTGGGGGCCTACCGGGACCCGTTAAAACTAAAATTGTCACAGCAGCGCTATGCAGGGCATAACGATCGTTGTCCTGCCATTTGGATGTACACGTCCGTACCCTCGTGATGGGATAGGAGTATCCCCCAAAATGCATGATCACACAATATGCATGAGGTCCCACTAGTCCTACAGTCATCATTTAATGAACATAACCCCGTGTCACGTTTTCATGCTTACATGTCATTCTCATTCTCATTTCGTTACATATCATACATATTCCTAGCGGGGTTATGTATCATGCAATTTACCGTATTTCATGTCATACAATTCATTCAGTTACATTCCAATACTCATACAACAAGCCATAATTGTTCAAGGACCACACATCGTTACATGCATTACACATCACATCAGACTAAAATCATACATTCACGTTCACATAACTACGTACTTAAGCACAATAAGCTAGCATACAATGCATCATATCATAAACAAGTCATAACGTAAACACTTCATAATCATATCGTTCTCTAACTTACCATAGCCTTAACGTTCTTATACCTATCACGGACATATCACTACGTGACGTACCTTAGTCATATCATCACCAGAACGTATCCCAACGCCATCGTTCTATCAATCTATCACAAACCTATCCCTTTCTACCCATAACCTAACCGTATTCTTTCATCAATCTCTCCTATCCATAGCACTCCGGTGTGTAACCTAACCTTAACATTTCATGAACGTATCTTACTCCTATCGTTACATTTCGTTTTGTGCATCCTTCTCGTATCCTATCTCAAACATCTCCTAGAGCAAATCGTACCATAATTATTATCATACAATCCACATATTATAACATAACATAACATATAGGAAGCATATCGATCCACAGACAATAATTATGTCACAAATATATCTTTAATGAAAGTTCGATTCCATCCTTTGAAATCCGAGTCAACCTATATGAGCTCATGACATCAGTTTCAAGTTTGAACTCTATAAAATTATTTCTCTAATTTACATTGGCCATCTTAAAATTCTCACCTTTCCTGTTAGACAAAATTGAAAGAAGCTCACTGCCCTCTCATAAAACGATAAAAATTATGATATTTTCTGTTAGACAAAATTGAAAGGAAATTCTGATCGTTTCTGTCAGACAAAATTGAAAGGAGCTAAAGAGCTCACTGCCCTCTGATATGGTTAAATACTGCTTAACAAATCTTTCCTCAATCTCCCTCTCTCTCTCATTTTTTTTTATTTTGTAAATAGGTTTTTCAAGTGTGTAAACAAATATTACTGGCCAATTTTAAATACAGGCTACCATCTTTTAGTTTACAGATCTGTCACCTAAAATTTTATTGAATCTAACCTTATAACCTTATTTAGTATAACTAAAATGCTAACAAAAATCTAATAATTATATATGGGATATGGTTAAATACTGCTTAACAAATCTTTCCTCAATCTCCCTCTCTCTCTCATTTTTTTTATTTTGTAAATAGGTTTTTCAAGTGTGTAAACAAATATTACTGGCCAATTTTAAATACAGGCTACGATCTTTTAGTTTACAGATCTGTCACCTAAAATTTTATTGAATCTAACCTTATAACCTTATTTCGTATAACTAAAATGCTAACAAAAATCTAATAATTATATATGGGATATGGTTAAATACTGCTTAACAAATCTTTCCTCAATCTCTCTCTCATTTTTTTTTATTTTGTAAATAGGTTTTTCAGGTGTGTAAACAAATATTACTGGCCAATTTTAAGTACACGCTACAATCTTTTAGTTATAGATCTGCCACCTAAAATTTTATTGAATCTAACCTTATAACCTTATTTCGTATAACTAAAATGCTAACAAAAATCTAATAATTCTATATGGGATCTGATTATTACAGACGTAAGAAAGGAAATAAGATTTGATCCTAAATTAATTTCTTATAACGATAACTAAATTAATTTCTTATAATCATAACTGTAAAGGGAAAGGAAATCTATTTTACCATAATAACTGACAAACTCTAAATCTACAATATGTTGAAAGCCATTTTACTTCTCAAATCTGCCATAGTTGTTTTTCTGTTTCTTTCTCTTTTTGCAGTTGGCGTAAGATGGTGAGAGATAATTGTGGGAATGGATGAGAGGTTAGTGGAGAGAGGTGGGGAAAGATTTTTTTTTTTTTTTTTAATTTTAATTTTAATTAATTAATTAATTAATTTATTATTATTATTATTATTATTATTATTATTTTGACTATTTTTTTTATTTGTTTATTTCTTTATTTATTTTTGGGCTATTAGAGAAAGACAATCAACTTCTAGACCTCCTTATTTTGATGGAACAAATTATTGGTATTGGAAAGTTAGAATGAAAATTTATTTGCAATGGATTGATTATGAATTATCGTTGAATGTTAGTAAAGGTCCTTTCATTCCAATAAAAATTGTTAATAACATTGAGGAGCTTAAATTAGAGAATGAATTTGATGAACATGATATAAAAAAAATGTTCTTTTAATGCTAGTGCTATAAATTATCTTTATTGTGCCCCAAGTAATGATGAATTTAATAGAGTATCCATGTGTTGTTCAGCATATGAAATTTGGAAAACTCTTGAACTAACTCACGAGGGAACAAATCAAGTTAAAGAAACAAAAATTAGCATGTTGGCTCATAACAAAATGTATGCAAATGAATCTCTAAGGGATGAAAAAGTAGCAAATTTTTACTTCATGGCTCATGGTGACAAAGAGGATGAAGTCATGGCTCAGGGTAACAAAGAGGATGAAGAAGACGAGGTAATTCTTGAATCTCCTTCTTATGATGAATTATTTAAAGTTTTTGAGGAGATGCAACTTGATTTAGAAAAACTTGGTTCAAAGTATGTTATGCTTCAAAAGAAATATAAAGCTTCAATTATTAAAGATGAGTCTTTATTAAATGAAATTTCTTGCTTGAAAGAGAATTATCATAATGTTGTAAAATTTGATATACCCTGTGAAAAGCATGTAAATGATTGTGATGAGAAAACTGCATGATAAAATTAAATTTCTTGAGCATGATTGTTGTGAAAAAGATAAGTTAATTAAATTACTCAAAGAAAAGGAATCAAATATTGTGCAAGAACTTGGTAAGGCTAAAGAGTCTATTCAAAAATTAACTATAGGTGCTCAAAAATTAGATAAAATAATTGGAGCAGGTAAACCTTATGGCGATAAAAGAGGATTAGGCTATGTTGATGAATGTTCTACTCCTTCAAGTTCTGAAACAATATTTGTTAAACCATCCCCCATTATGCTCAAGCCTAACACATGCAAATTTGTATCTCATGATAAATCTAGATTTGTGCCTATATTTCATTATTGTGGTGTTGAAGGTCATACTAGATCCAATTGCTTTAAATTGAAAATTTCTCAAAACATTCCTTCGAGAAGAAAATTTTCTCAAAATGTAAAATTTAGCAATGTTTTAAGAAATAATTTTTCAATTGAAAATAGAATACATAAACTTAGTCCAAGAAATAAATTCATGCATGATGCTGTTTGTTTTTCGTGTGGTAAGTTTTTTAATATGAATGCAAGCATGATTCCTAAATTTATGAACTAATTTGTTAGGATCCAAACAAGTATGGGTAACAAAAGGCCAATTTTGAATATCGTTGTTTATAGGTTTATTTGAAAGCATCCAAGAAAAATAAGTGGTATTTAGTGGTTGCTCAAGACACATGACGGGAAACCAATCCAAGTTTGTGAGTCTTTCCAATAAGGATGGTGGCTTAGTAACGGTTGGCGACAACAAGAAGGTAAAATAATTGGTAAGGGTACTATAGGTAATGACTCTAGTACTCTCTCTGAAAATGTACTTTTCGCGGATGATTGTACTTTACAAGAATTTGCTAGATCAATGTTAAATGAATATGATTTACCTAAATATTTTTTGGCGGAAGCGGTTAATATCGCCAGTTATTTTTCAAATAGAGTTTTAATTAGACCCTGTTTAGATAAAACTCTTTATGAACTTTGGCATAATAAAATTCCAAATAGTGGGTATTTCAAAGTTTTTAGTTGCAAATGTTTTATTTTGAACACCAAGGAAAAGTTGGAAAAATTTGATTCTAAAACAAATATTGGTATTTTTCTTGGTTATTCATCTAGTAGTATAGCTTATAGAGTTTTCAATAAGAGAACTTTAGAAGAATCTATAAATGAGGTATTTGATGAATCTTATAATAATATTTCTAATGAGTTTATTTGTAGTTCCATTATTGGAACCAAATAGGTTTTTAGAAATAAAATGGATGAAAATGGGAATATCATTAGAAATAAAGCTAGACTTGAGTTTTTAGAAATAAAATTGATGAAAATGGAAATATCATTAGAAATAAAGCTAGACTTGTAGCTCAAGGTTATTGTCAGGAGGAAGGTACGAAGAAACTTTTGCACCCGTTACTAGATTAGAAGCGATTAGAATGTTACTTGCATTTGCTTCTTACAAAAATTTTATATTATATCAAATGGATGTGAGAAGTGCATTCTTAAATGGTTATACTATGGAGAAAGTTTATGTAAAACAACCTCTTGGATTCGAAAATTTTGATTTTCCACGTCATGTCTATAAGTTGAAAAAGGCTTTTTATGACTTAAAACAAGCTACAAGAGCTTGGTATGATAGACTTAGTAATTTTCTGATTGAGCATGATTTCAAAATGGGTAAGCTCGACACTACTCTCTTTATTAAAATTAAAGAAAAAGATATGCCATTAGTGCAAATATATGTTGATGATATTATATTTGGTTCTACTAATCCTTATTTATGGGAAGAATTAATGTATGATGAGTATGATGAGTATGATGGAGAGCTCAGTTTCTTTCTTAGACTTCAAATCAAACCACTTAAAGATGGTTTCTTCCTAAATCAAAAGAAGTACCTCAAGGATTTACTCAAAAGGTTCAAGTTCAATGAAGGTAAGATTGCAAAAACTCCAATGAGTACATCTACCAAGCTTGATAAGGATGAAAAAGGTAAATGTGTAGATATAAAATCTTATCGAGGTATGATTGGATCTTTACTTTACTTGACTGCTAGTAGACCTTATATTATGTTTAGTGTATGTCTTTGTGCTAGGTTTCAATCTTGTCCTAAGGAATCTCATCTACATGTCGTTAAAAGAATAATTAAATATTTGCTTGGGACTATTAATTTAGGATTGTGGTATCCTAGAAATGTTGAATTTAAATTGGTAGGATATTCTGATGCGGATTTTGCGGGAAGTTTACTTGATCGTAAAATTACTCGTGGAACTTGTCAATTTCTTGGTTTAGTAAAAAGCAAAATTCGGTTGCCTTATCTACTACGAAAGAGAAATATATTACGGTTGCTAGTTGTGCTCAAATTCTTTGGATGAAACAAACTCTTCGTGATTGTGGATTAAAATTTGATGGTGTGCCTATCTTTTATGATAACACCAGTGCTATTAATTTAACCAAAAATCCTGTTCATCATTCTCGAACTAAACATATGGACCTTATACATCATTTTATTAGAGAGCAGGTGCAAAATGGACATATTATTCTTGATTTTGTAAACTCTAATAATCAATTAGCATATATTTTTACCAAGCCGTTAAATGAATTTTTTTTTTTTTTTTTTTTTTTTTTTTTTTTGCAAAAATCGACTTGAACTTGGTATTATTCGGTATGATATATGTTGAATTTGAATGGTATTATTCGGTGTGATATATCTTGAATTTGAATTTGGTAGTAGTCGGTGTGATATATCTTGAATTTTATAATCATAATTATAGGCATGTTGTTAGGGGAGCATGTGATTCTTTTATAATTGTTTTATTGTTCTTTTTTATGATTACAAAGTGGGAGAAAATTAGGAAAAATATGCTCTAAATTTGTTATTGTATAATTAATGAATCACTTTGTTGTTGTGTTATTTCATAATTCACTAAAGCATTCATATAGGTGGAGAATGTGAATTTGAGTGAATTTCAAATTTATGATAATATATTAGAATGCCTATCATCAATATTATTATTTGGATATGTACATTATTTTAAGTTTTATGGTTTTATGAATTTCATATTATTTTTTTTGAAATGGTTTGTCGTCATAACAAAGGGGGATATTGTTGGCTTTTTGGCCCTTCATCTTTAATTAATTAATAGATATTTTGATGATATCAAACCTACCTTCAATTATTAACCATTCTCAGTATTTTGTCTACAGTGTAAGGTTGGGAATAACGATTTCAACGTCTTTTTTAGTTCACTCAAATTAGATATAAAACGAACAAGTTTCAGTCAAAACAAGATACCCGACGTGATGATGTGGTGGAAAAATTGACATCATTGACTAATCAAATTCAAGATACCTGACATGATGATGTAGTGACAAAATTGACATAATGAACCAGCGGCAAAATTGACATCAGAGACCAATCGAAGTATGACATTTATAAATTTGGTAGGGTAACATATGGTGAAGTTTTCAATTACATTTATAAAAGATTTCCATTACAGAGGAGTATTTGAATTATAAAATCATTTCAGTTACATTTATAAAAAATTTCAATTACTTTTAAATAGAAAAAATTATAATGATTTCATTTACATATATGAAAATTAGTGGTTACTTTTAAATGAAAAATGAATTATAATAATTTTATTTATATTTATGAAAATTAGTTCCTTACTTTTACTTTTAAATGGATGGAAAGAAATTATAATGATTTACATTTATGTAAACTAATTTAGAAAAAGAAAACAGTTTGAAATTACAAAATCATTTTAATTACAATGATTTCAATTAGATTTATAAAACTTTCAATTACTTTTAAAATGTTACCCACATTGTTTTAACATTTTTTTTATTATATTATTACATTTCAATATGTTTTATATAGACAATAAAAATGAATTTAAAATGTTTTTAATATTTATTTAAAATTAAAATATATATATATATGTATATATATTAAAAAAATGATTAAAAAAATGTTAATGAAAACGACGTGGGTAATTGAAAAGTTTTATAAATCTAATTGAAACCATTATACATGTAATTGAAATGATTTTGTAGTTGAAACCATTATAAATTATAAACGTAATTGAAATGATTTTATAATTTTAATAATTTTCTTTTTTTCAAAACTAATTTTCATTTCTTTCTATTTAAAAGTAACAACTCGTTTTCATAAATGTAAATGAATTCATTATAATTTCTTTCTATTTTGAAAGTAACAATTAATTTTGATAAATGTAAATGAAATCATTATAATTTCTTTCTATTTAAAAGTAATCGAAAACTTTTATAAATGTAATTGAAAACTCCACCATTTGTTACTCTACCAAATTTATAAATGTCATACTTCGATTGGTCTATGATGTCAATTTTGTTGCTGGTCTATGATGTCAATTTTGTCACCACATCATTACGTCAAGTATCTTGTTTTGAATTCGATTGGTCCATGATGTCAATTTTGCCACCACATCATCATGTCGGGTATTTGTTTTGACTAGAACTTCTTCGTTTTATCTCTAATTTCAGTGAACCAAAAAAGACGTTGAAATCGTTATTCCCAACCTTACACTGTGGACAAAAATACTGAGAATTGTTAATAATTGAAGGTAAGTTTGTTATCATCAAAAACATCAATTAATTAATTTGAGATTAAGGCGAAAAAGCCAACAATGGGTATCATAAAAAGGGGAGATTGTTGGCTTTTTCGGCAATCTCAATTAATTAATTAATTAATGTTTTGATGATAACAAACCTACCTTCAAATATTAACCATTCTCAGTATTTTGTCCACAATGTAGGGTTTGGAATAATGATTTCAATGTCTTTTTTGGTTCTCTCAAATTAGAGATAAAACGAAGAAGTTTCAGTCAAAACAAGATACCCGACGTGATGATGTGGCGGAAAAATTGACATCATGGACCAATCAAATATAAAACAAGATACCTGACGTGGTGATGTGGTGACAAAATTGATATCATGGACCAGCGGCAAAATTGAAATCATAGACCAATCGAAGTATGACATTTATAAATTTGGTAGAGTAACAAATGGTGGAGCTTTTAATTACATTTATAAAAGTTTTCGGTTACTTTTAAATGGAAAGAAATTATAATGATTTCATTTACATTTATGAAAACTAGTTGTTACTTTTAAATGAAAAAAAAGTAACAAACACTCTTTTTTCTTGAGGGTCATAAAATAGACCACCTTTCGTCTCTTTGGGGTATCCTATGAATAGGCATAATTTTGAACGACATTCTAATTTCTTGGGGTTTTGCACCAACACATGTGTTGGGCATCCCAAAACGTATACAGCAGTCTCCACTACATATCCTCAAAACGAATCACGCAGTTGAGCGAAACTTATCATAGACTGAACCATGTCTAACAGAGTTCTATTTCTCCTTTCTGATACACCGCTCTGTTGAGGCATATTAGGGGTTGAGAGTTGAGACGTTATTCCATGTTCTATCATATAGACCTGGAATCTTAAGTCTATACTTTCCACCTCGATTTGATCAAAGTGTTTTAATAGTTTTTCCTAATAGATTCTTAACCTCAGTCTTATACTCTCTGAACTTTTCAAGAGCTTTGAACTTGTGATGCATTAGGTAAATATAGCCATATCTTGAATAATCATCAATAAAACTAATGAAATATTCATACCCTTCTCGTTCTTTGACATTCATTGGACCACAGAGATCTGTATGCACGAGTTCTAAGGTTTCTTTGGCTCTATTAAAGGGAATGAACTCTTCATCCACGTAGCGGAAGCATTGGGAACCGTTTTGATTTTTATTAAGAATTAAAACAAAGCAATAAATAGAAGAATAAGAACTCTACTTTTGTAGAAACCCTAGCTTGCAAGACTCCTCGGATTATTCCAACTATGCAGAAGTTCTTGAACATTCCTCAAGATCTTCCTTACTATGACTCAAACACAAGGTCAAGGCTTGTAGGAGCCTCTTGAAAGAAAATCCCAAAGGGATTGGAGAAAGAGTTTCGAGAATTCTCTGAGATGTAATTTCATTCTCCAAAGAAAGTGGGAGAGATCGATGTGTCTTTGGCTCAACCTAAAGATACTATTTATAGGGACTCTTGGAGAATATTTGCCAAATAATATATTGGCATATTTAATATATTACAATATTATACCTTATATAAATCATATTTAGATATTATAAGATATCCTAATATACATTTAATTAATTTGAATCTTATTCAAATTTCAAATATATTTTTATTTAATGTATCAAAATACATTAATTGATTTAATATTTAATTGTATCAAATATAATAAATATATTTTTTCTTTTTATTATATCTAATATATTAAATATTAATTTGAACCTTTCAAATTAATATGTTTTTGTCCATTTATATTTAACATATCTAATATATTAAATATTAATTTGAATACTTAAAATTAAATATATTTTCTCTATTTATTAAATATTAATTTGACATTTCAAATTTTCTTTCAAATAAATTGAACATTTTAGCGTTACTGAGCTAGCAAGGGGACCTTATAGACCTGCAGATTATAAGCTCAATGATACAAAATTAATTAATTAAACTCTTTAATTAATCAATTTCCATTCTAACTATAGGTCACTCCACTATAGACCTAGAGTTGCACTCTTATGCACGGTAGGAAAAGTTATGTCTATCGATATAATCATTACAAGCAAGTCGATCCTTCACGAGTTGTTCATAATTACAGCTGGGTTAAAAGTCTGTTTTACCCCTGTAATTACATCTTTCACCTTAAGTACCATTGATTCTCTAATGAACAATTTGTCTATGATCCAATCATAAACCAAGTCCCTCTCGGGCCAATGAGAGGGTGGGGTCCCATTGTTCAAGTCTCGAAATCAGTACTTAAGAGAACAACTCGTCTACTTTTCTTATATGGAAAGGAGTGAATTCCATCTCATGATATTATGTTCCCAACTCCCTATTTGGTCAAGTCCTCCAAATAGTAGGCATATTGAATCGGCTAAAAGAGTCATTCTCATAAATGAAACTGATACATTATGAAGCCAGCTAGGTTATATCCCGTAAAACTATATATGGTAAATAGCTATATATAGTAGATGGTTAAATCTGGTAAAGCTATATATAGTAAATAGCTATATATAGTAGATGGCTAAATCTGGTAAAGTTATATATATAGTAAACTTAACTATATATATCCAGTCCGGTAGAGCCTTTGAAAATGTACTTTCTGTATTTTCTGTATTTTCTGTATTCTCTGTATTCTCTGTATTCTCTCTTACTGTACATATTTGAAGACATCAATATAAATCCTTTTAGCCAGAGTTCTCCTTGCACTTTTCTCTATCCTGTTCTTTGTGTTCATCAAGATTGAGCGTGTGCGTTCTTGTGCGATCCTAACAACTGGTATCAGAGTTAGGAAAAATTCACCACGATTTGTGAAGATGGAAAGTTCAAAGATTGGAATTGAGAAGTTCGATGGATCCGATCTCGGTTTCTGGAAGATGCAGATTGAAGATTATCTGTACCAGAAAGATCTTCACGAACCTCTGTTGGGGGTGAAGCCGGATACCATGACCACAGAACAGTGGAAACTCAAGGATCGACAAGCCTTGGGGCTAATCCGGTTGAAGCTATCCAGAAATGTGGCGTTCAACATTATCAAGGAGAAGACAACGTCAGATCTATTGAAGGCGCTGTCAAATATGTATGAAAAACCATCGGCTATGAACAAGGTGTATTTGATGCGGAGATTGTTCAATCTACAGATGTCTGAAGGTGGACCTGTTGCTGATCATATAAATGAATTCAATATGATCATAAGTCAACTGAGTTCGGTGGAAATTAATTTCGAAGATGAAATTAAAGCGTTGATTTTGATGTCATCCTTACCCGAGTCATGAGATACTGTTGTTGCTGCAATCCGCAGTTCCCAAGGGTCTGATAAACTGAAGTTTGGTGAAATTCGAGATGTAGTTCTCAGCGAAAGTATTCGCAAACGGGAAACTGGAGATTCATCAGGCAATGCTCTCAGTGTTGATCGAAAGGGAAGAAGTAAATCAAAGAGCTCAAACAAACATGGGCGATCAAAATCAAAGACCTAGAGAAAAATCTCCAAATAGACCAAACGTAACGTGTTGAAATTGTGGAGAAAAAGGTCACTTTCGGACAGGTTGTACAAGACTAAAGAGAAAGCATAATCACAAATCTGGAGATGATGATGATTCTATAAATTCAGGAGAAGACTTTAGGGATGCTCTAATCCTCAGCGTGGACAGTTCGATTGAATCCTGAATTTTGGATTCAGGTGCATCTTTTCATTTGTCTCCAAATAAAGAGTTGTTTCGGAATTTCAAGTCTGGAAATTTCGAGAAGGTGTATCTTGCCGACAACAAAGATTTGGAGATTAAAGGAAAAGAAGATGTCTGCATAAAAACTTCGGCAAGAAATCAGTGGACATTAAAGGATGTCAGATATATTCCTGGTCTAAAAAAGAACCTGATCTCTATTGGTCAGTTTGACAACATAGGTTATGCAACAAAGTTAGGGAAGAGTTCGTGGAAGATTATGAAGGGTGCCACGGTGGTAGCACGTGGCTCAAAATCTGAAACCTTATACACCACTGCAGGGTGTATGAACATAGCTGCTGTTGCTGAGAGTGCTTCAAATTCAAGTCTACGGCACAATAGACTTGAACATATGAGCGCAAAAGGAATGAAGAGGCTGGTTCTGAAAGGAGTTTTAGAAGGTCTGAAATCTGTTGATGTGGGTCGTTGTTAGAACTACGTTATGAGCAAGCAGAAACGAGTTAGCTTCACAAGGACCACCAAAGAATTGAAGAAAGTGCGGTTGGAAATGGAACCATATGTGGAGCAAGGTTCGACGAAGCAAGTGGGAGTTGAGCTTGAGTTGAAGGAAAACTCACTTAGTGATGTGGTAGCAGACACTCATGAAACTCGAACCTCGTTACGTGATTTTTGAGGCTTCAAATCTCGAACCGTGACAAAAATAAAACTAAAAGTAGAATTAAATTAAACATTCAGATAATGCAATTTAAAACCAAACAATATCTCGACTAGAACAAATTGAAAGGCAATGCAAACATGTGTTGTTAAAGGTTTGTTACAAACGGAGAAAGGGTTCGGGGTACTGTTTCGAACGAAATATAAATGATCCAAAGTACATAGACTGGGTTGACACTCATAAACGACCCTCAAGTGACAATGCAGCTCTCAAACGCTCCCCCACCTCGAGCGACAGTTGCGAAGACATGAAAAAGAAATCTAAAATGCAGTGAGTAAAAAAGTACTCGGTAAGTAGCCTACTTGTAGGCTCTCATCGCATCCAGTTCCTGGTAGGTTTCCACGGGCTTTTCTCTAGGCTCTAGGAAGTTTGGGCTTAACTCTATAGTTTGGCTGACCTTCTGAGGAAGCTTTCAACGGTATCGTGGTGTAGTTGGTTGTCACGTCAGTCTAACACAAAGTTTAAGAGCCTTAGAGCTTGATAAGCCCAAGAACGGTGCCCTCGAACACACATTGAGCATGTAATTAATTGTTTGGACTTTTATTGAAGAAATATGTGTACGAATCAACAAGGACTAGGGTGGAATGATTGTGAGCACGTCATATGCTTGATTTAGCCAAGAAATTTATGAACTCAACTTAGTACCAGAGGTCTAGGTTGTGGAACAACAGACGGTTTTCGCTAGACGAAGAGTCATTGAGTGTTACGTTACGTGATTTTCGAGGCTTCAAATCTCGAACCGTGACGAAAATAAAACTAAAAGTAAAAATAATTAAACATTCAGATAATGCAATTTAGAATCAAACAACACCTCGACTAGAACAAATTGAAAGGCAATGAAAACATGTGTTATTAAAGGTTTGTTACAAACGGAGAAAGGGTTCGGGGTACTATTTCGAACGAAATATCATATGAAATCATTCTCTCGGCCGGTAACCAGGAGGATCATTTCTATCCTGGGAATACTGATGATATTGGCTATATATCTCTACAATGCCAGAAACACTACTGCATTGAGATGTTTTTTCGTTGGATGCTGACTGGTACAAGGATTGGCTAAATTTCAAGCAAGAAGGAAATGCATATAAATGCACCTATAATGGTGTTCGTTCAATTATCAGAAAGAGAATTTCCCCAAAACATCTTTCTTTCATTTTCAATTCCTTTACAGTTAAAGAATAATGAACTCGAACGAAACAAGGAGTTAAGTCGAATGAATCTTGTCTTGCTTGAGTCTTGACTGACTGTGAAGGAGTGATGGATCATTCTTCCAAAGTACATAGACTGGGTCGACACTCTTAAACGACCCTCAAGTGACAATGCAGCTCTCAAACGCTCCCCCACCTTGAGCGACATTTAACGAAGACATGAAAAAGAAATCTAAAATGCAATGAGTAAAAAAGTACTCGGTAAGCAGCCTACTTGTAGGCTCTCATCGCATCCATTCCTGGTAGGTTTCCACGGGCTTTATTCTAGGCTCTAGGAAGTTTGGGCTTAACTCTATAGTTTGGCTAACCTTCTAAAAAGGCTTTCAACGGTGTTGTGGTATAGTTGGTTATCACGTTAGTCTAGCACACTGAAGGTCTCAAGTTCAAATATGGGCGACGCCATCTTTGTAATTTTTATTTTTATTTTTATATTAATAATCTGGATTCATTTTATACCTCTACGACAAAGTTTAAGAGCCTTAGAGCTTGATAAGCCCGAGAACGGTGCCCTCGAACACACATTGAGCATGTAATTAATTGTTTGGACTTTTATTGAAGAAATACGTGTACGAATCAACAAGGACTAGGGTGGAATGATTGTGAGCACGTCATATGCTTGACTTAGCCAAGAAATTTATGAACTCAACTTAGTACCAGAGGTCTAGGTTGTGGTCCAATACACGATTTTCGCTAGACGAAGAGTCATTGAGTGTTTCGTTACGTGATTTTCGAGGCTTCAAATCTCGAACCGTGACGAAAATAAAACTAAAAGTAGAATTAAATTAAACATTCAGATAATGCAATTTAAAATCAAACAACACCTCGACTAGAACAAATTGAAAGACAATGCAAACATGTGTTGTTAAAGATTTGTTACAAATGGAGAAAGGGTTCGGGGTATTGTTTCGAACGAAATATAAACGATCCAAAGTACATAGACTAGGTCGACACTCATAAACGACCCTCAAGTGACAATGCAGCTCTCACACGCTCCCCCACCTCGAGCGACAGTTAGCGAAGACATGAAAAAGAAATCTAAAATGCAGTGAGTAAAAAAGTACTCGGTAAGTAGCCTACTTGTAGGCTCTCATCGCATCTAGTTCCTGGTAGGTTTCCACGAGCTTTTCTCTAGGCTCTAGGAAGTTTGGGCTTAACTCTATAGTTTGGCTGACCTTCTGAGGAGGCTTTCAACGGTGTCGTGGTCTAGTTGGTTATCACATTAGTCTAACACACTGAAGGTCTCCAGTTCAAGTATGGGCTTTATTTTTATTTTTTTTTACAACTTTTAGTTTGTCTAGTAGTGGCCTTATAATTTTTGTGTTTTATCATATGGACAATGTGTACGAGGAGGGATAAATTCCTTCACAGTCCATGGCCATTTTTATTTTTATTTTTTTTATCCTGTCTAGTAGTGGCCTTATAATTTTTGTGTTTTATCATATGGACAATGTGTACGAGGAGGGATAAATTCCTTCACAGTCCATGGCCATTTTTATTTTTATTTTTTTTTACCACTTTTAGTTTGTCTAGTAGTGCCCTTATAATTTTTGTGTTTTATCATATGGACAATGTGTACGAGGAGGGATAAATTCCTTCACAATCCATGGCTTGTGGCCTCAGAAGGGAAGAAACTCGGGAACTAACTGCCTGGGCACCTCATTCGTTTATAAACAGGTAAAACCCAAACATTCATTTATTTTAGTTTAGTTTAATAGACGTGCAAATTATAATTAGTTCATTATGTTGGGATTATAGTAGTTAAGGGTGTAAAAAATAATAATTTTCTTGTTTCATGTTCTTTTCATCTTCAAATTGTAACTTGTACAAGTGAACCAATAGACTAAAGAAGAGGGATGTTAATTCCGAAACTGAATATTCTCCATATTACAAGCATTTTCATCTTTAAATAGAGGTGCATAGTAATGCTATAATTGACATTCACTATGTCATTCTCAAACACGAGTCTTCCCATGTGTCATTTTGCTTCCAATAGCTAAATCAAAACTTTTTGACCACTTTTAGTTTGTCTAGTAGTAACCTTATAATTTTTGTATTTTTATCCAGACATTATAATTATATAAAAGGAGAGTTTCTCATTATTTTTCTAATTTTTTTTTTAATGAATTTTAATGATTTAATATGAATTTATATAAATTTATAATGAATTATTTTTAACATTTATTATGATCCAATACAAAGATTTTAAATAAAATTTAAAACAGAAGTTTTGTGTTTTATTGTAATAATTAAACCAAAATTTTTTTATTTTATTTAATAATTAATGTGGGAAGATAACTGATATCTATTGAATTTATTTATAATTTATAATTTAAATTTGTTATTTCAATTATACCTTTTTTATATATATAGATCAAATTCAAATCATGTCTTTTAAGTATATTTTGTTGTTTAGTCTTTTTTTAATAATATTTTGTTATTTTTAGTTTCTTTTACATTATTATTTTTAATCAATTTTAAATATATATATAGATTACATTATTTTGTTTAGTTTCTTTTATAATATTTTATTATTTTTAGTTTTTTTATATTATTTTATTTAATTTTTTTTTAATATATCTTAAATTTCTTTTTTAGTATATAAAAAAAAATTAATATCGTAATAGGTGAGGAGTTAATTTATATAGATGAAGTCAATCTAATACACTTACAATAATTTCATTTAACATATTTTATTAATTTTAGTTTTTTTATATTATTTTATAGTCCATAGTTAGTACATTCTTTTACTTTTGTTATTTTGTTTAGGTTGTTTTATAATATTTTATTATTTTTAGTTTATTTTATAGCTAATATCGTAATACATTTTTCTTTTTATTATTTTGTTTCGTTATATTTTTTAAAAAAAAATTAATATATTTAAGTTTCTTTTCTAGTATATATATATCTATAGTAGGTAGGTGAAGCGAATTTAATACGGTTGAAATGGTTAAAGGGAAAATGTAATTTAATAATAAACTTGAAGAAAGCAAAATGGTATGGATAATTTAATACACTTAAAATATTGATTTTTTTTATGTACTTAAAAAGAAATTTAAAATATATTTTAAAAATTTTAAATAAAAAAAAATATATTATAAAAGAAACTAAAGAAAATAATGTATTAAGATATTAATTTTTTTTATTTTTAATATACTCACAATGAAATTTAAAATTTATTTAAAAAATATAATAGAAAAGAAACTAAAGATAATAAAATATTATAAAAGAAACTAAACAGATAATAGTAATAATAATATTTCTATAGGATTGAAATAGAAAATTTAAATTAAAAAGTTATAAATAAATTTAATATAGTTTATTTATGCAAATGACCTACTATCTATTCCCATTAATTATTATAATAAAAATACACAAATTTTATTTAAAATCTTTAAGGATGATAATAAATATTAATAAATATTAAAACTAACCTCATAAATTTATATCAATTTATATTAATTCATCAAAATTCATAAAAAAAATAAAAGAACTTAAACCTCGATCAAGAATTAGAAACTCTCTTGTATAATTTATTTTTTAAAAAAAGTTTGTCAACTTACAGTCTATTATATCATATAAATTTATCCATAAGATTTGTATTTACTTGAAAAATGGCTAACTAAATTTAAAAAGAAAGAAACTATTTTAGTCTTTTATATTTTATAAAAGAAAAAATAATGTCTAACCCCTCAAATTTTATAGATAACTATTTGTAAATAATTAATTGCACTATACCATTTTTTTTAAAGGGAGTATCAATTAGCATCATTTATTGGTCCAAAAAATTTGAAGGATAATTAAATATTAAAAATTCTATTGTAACTTTTTTTTTTAATATTTCCCATTCAATATTTCACTATTTCAAATTTTTTTTTGCACAAATACTTGTAAATGGCTGGATGAAGTCTATTGAATACTCAATGTTTTCCATTACTGGCCATATTTAATAACCTAATAATTAAAAAAATGAGAGCAATTACTTACAAAACAATAAATCTAAATAATATTTTTTTAGAATAATAAAATTATTTAAAAAAACATAAAATTAGTATATTTTTCATTTTATTTATTATTAGCAATAAATTGCAAGCTGTGTGACATATTTTACACGAGGGAGTTGGGACGGACTTCTATTTTTCCCATTTTATTATTATTATTATTATTATTCTTTTTTAAATTATTCTATGCATTTATTTTGAAATCAAGAATAAAACCTATAAAATTTTTTTATATATAATCAGAGTATTGATTAGAGGAATTTTAACACAAAATAAAATAATTTATTAACAATATAGCTGTTGAGATTTAAAATTAATATAAAATTTATGCAAACAAAATGGAATTTAGTGTACTAATTTTTCAAAATATTTATTTATTAATTATTTTTATATATAGATCAATCATTTATAAAAAAAAAATATTTATGAAACTTATAAAAAATTGAAGATAGTTATATTGTTTGAACGTTGTAAACTTATAAAACAGGCATTGTTTCAGGTTGTAAACGACAAACACTTACCAAATTAACATGTTAAACTTAAAAAAAAATATATTTATTTACTATGATATTGTTTCAGCGTTAAATTTATGATTTTGATTAATAGAACTAATCTAATAATGAGAATGACGGTGGATTCCAAATTTTGATAATGCTCATAATAGGACAAATCCACGGGACAAATCCACATCATAGGTTGTTTGGATTCTCAAACATTTCTGAAAATATTGAAATTCGTTAGGATTTGAGATCCCTCCGTTCATGACATTAAATTTTCTCCATTCGTACCAGTATAGATTTACTCGTTGTTCTATTCACTTAATTCGTAAATACATATATAAGCAATTTATACCTATAATAGTATTTTATATAAAAAAATCTTACAAAATTTTTATTAACAGACATCCTTTGCAAATAAATTATTTTTGTAAAAGTAATTTTAGCACACGTATCAAATTTCTCCAACCAAAACTTTAAAAATGATTTTTATTTTGACACACAAAATATCACTTTTCTACTCATTATCAGTATAACTGCGTCTTTAAATTAATATATTCTCTAAAATAAATATATTTTAGTATAAAATAGACTTCAAATAAATGTTTTTAATTTTGTCACAAAAAATGTTTATATAAGGAAGTAATATGAATTTTTTTTTGAAAAAAATATAAAGTACCATCATTTTCACATATGAGCATATGAGTTGGCTGTGTCTTCGAATGAATTGGGCCATAAAATTAAAATGCATGGGCTTTGGATGTCTGGACCAGTGAATTGAGCCATGAAATTAAAGTTCAAATGGCAATACTTCTCGACAAGTAGATTGAGCCATAAAATTAAAACTAGACCAATTCATGGGCTAGCCATTACCATTTTACTCATGTGCTTGAGCTTATTGTGATCATGAGATTGAGCTTTAAATGTTTGGACCATTTCGTGGCTAGCAATTAGTATGATTATTATGAGACCCGTTAATTAAAAAGTTTCTATAATTCATTCAATTATATTTTATATAAAATTAATATAATAACATATTATTTAGAAATTGCAATTAAAAAAAGAATTGGAAATATATTACAAAATATTTATAGTGGAAGAGTATTTTAAATATTTTTTTAAATCTACATGTATTTAGAATAAAAAATAGATAGAGTTGTTGTTTTGAGTTGTCTTTCATATCTAGACTAATTCGTTGGGTTATACTGAATTGAGCTGTTTTCATGTCCAGACCTATTCGTTGGGTTCTACCTTTTATTTGTTTAAATGTTATCCAATGGGGGTAATTTGGTATTCATGCCTAGCTACTTGTGTTAAGTAGCGTCAGACTAAATATAATAAATTTGGTATTCATGCTATCATGTGAGATCTATGATTAATTATTTGGTTATTTTTTAGCATATAATTCTTTTTTGATCCATGATTAATCTACTGGTGGTAAAACAAAATTAAAACTATGGGTTAGTAAAGCAACAAATTTAAACAAGCTATTCCTACAACAAACTTAAAATCATTTGTTAGTAAAATAACAAATTTAAAATCTACTATTCATGGAATAAACTTAAAATCTCCTGTTACTAGAATAAACTTAAAATCTCCTGTTACTAGATAGTCAGTCATCCATATCGTCTTCTTTCCAGCTTCAGCTATTGCCACGTACTCAGCCTCAGTACAATGTATTTTTGAAGCCTAGATGTCCCATCATCCATGACTTGCTCCTACTTGGTTGTATCCTCCAACTGTAGGGCCTCATCAAAGGGCTCTGGTTCCCTTTCATCAGCAACAGATAGTGTAATGAAGGTACATACATATCTGGTACTCTGATAGTACAGGATGATCTTCTCAACACCGATTCAGGTGTCACTTGCTTTACTGCTTGTTCTTCTACAACAATCTCAGGAGTTTGTTGAGTATTTGCTACAAGATCACTAGGTGATTTTCTCCGCAACTCAACCTCAACTCCCACTTGCTTTGTTGTCTTGGAACCTTGCTCCACATCTGGTTCCTCAGCAGTAGTCTTAGGAGTTTCTTGAGTATCTGCTACGAGATCACTAGGTGAGTTTCCTTACAACTCAAGCTCAACTCCCACTTGCTTCGTGGTCTTGGAACCTTGCTCCACATCTGGTTCCTCAGTAGTAGTCTTAGGAGTTTCATGAGTATCTGCTACAACATCACTAAGTGAGTTTTCCTGCAACTCAAGCTCAACTCCCACTTGCTTCGTCGAACCTTGCTCCACATATGGTTCCATTTCCAACCGCACTTTCTTCAATTCTCTAGCAGTCCTTGTGAAGCTAACTCGTTTCTGCTTGTTCATAACGTAGTTCTCACAACGACCCACATCAACAGATTTCAGACCTTCTAAAACTCCTTTCGCAGCCAACCTCTTCATTCCTTTCGCACTCATATGTTCAAGTCTATTGTGCCGTAGACTTGAATTTGAAGCACTCTCAGCAACAGCAGCTATGTTCATACACGCTGCAGTGGTGTATAAGATTCCAGATTTTGAGCCACGTGCTACCACCGTAGCACCCCTCATAATCTTCCACGAACTCTTCCCTAACTTTGTTGCATAACTTGTGCTGTCCAACTGACCAATAGTGATCAGGTTCTTCTTTAGACAAGAAATATATCTGACATTCTTTAATGTCCACTGATTTCCTGCCGGAGTTTTTATGCAGACATCTCCTTTTCCTTTAATCTCTAAGTCTTTGTTGTTGGCAAGATACATCTTCTCGAAATTTTCAGACTTGAAATTCCGGAACAACTCTTTATTTGGAGACGAATGAAAAGATGCACCTGAATCTAAAATTCAGGATTCAATCGAACTGTCCACGCTGAGGATTAGAGCATCCCTAAAGTCTTCTCCTGAATTTATAGAATCATCATCATCTCCAGATTTGTGATTCTGCTTCCTCTTTAGTCTTGTACAACCTGTCCGAAAGTGACCTTTTTCTCCACAATTTCAACACGTTACGTTTGGTCTATTTGGAGATTTTTCTCTAGGTCTTTGATTTTGATCGCCCATGTTTGTTTGAGCTCTTTGATTTACTTCTTCCCTTTCGATCAACACTGAGAGTATTGCCTGATGAATCTCCAGTTTCCCGTTTGTGAATACTTTCGCTGAGAACTACATCTCGAATTTCACCAAACTTCAGTTTATCAGACCCTTGGGAACTGCGGATTGCAGCAACAACAGTATCTCATGACTCGGGTAAGGATGACATCAAAATCAACGCTATAATTTCATCTTCGAAATTAATTTCCACCGAACTCAGTTGACTTATGATCATATTGAATTCATTTATATGATCAGCAACAGGTCCACCTTCAGACATCTGTAGATTGAACAATCTCCGCATCAAATACACCTTGTTCATAGCCGATGGTTTTTCATACATATTTGACAGCGCCTTCAATAGATCTGACGTTGTCTTCTCCTTGATAATGTTGAACGCCACGTTTCTAGATAGTGTCAACCGGATCAGCCCCAAGACTTGTCGATCCTTGAGCTTCCACTGTTCCGTGGTCATGGTATCTGGCTTCACCCCAAACAGAGGTTCGTGAAGTTCTTTCTGGTACAGATAATCTTCAATCTGCATCTTCCAAAAACCGAAATCGGATCCATCGAACTTCTCAATTCCAATCTTTGAACTTTCCATCTTCACAGATAGTGGTGAATTTCGCCTAGCTTTGATACCAGTTGTTATGGTCGCACAACAACGCACACACTCAATAGATGAACACAAAGAATAGGAGAGAGAAAATGCAAGAGAACTCTGGCTAAAGAAATTTGTATTAATGACTTCAAGTATGTACCGCAAGAGAGAATACAGAGAATAAAAAATTACTTTTCAAAGTTCTACTGAACCGGATATATATATAGTTTGTATTAATGACTTCAAGTATGTATCGCAAGAGAGAATACAGAGAATAGAAAATTACTTTTCAAAGTTCTACTGGACCAGACATATATATAGTTAAGTTTAGTATATATAACTTTAACAGATTTAGCTATTTACTTTATATATATAGCTTTACCAGATTTAACTATCTACTATCTATATATGGTTATTTACCATATATAGCTTTGCCGTAAATAACTGTTCACCGAGCTTTATTTAAGCAGGCTCTTTAACCTAACATAAGAGTGTATTTACCCTCCACCAACCACGGCGGAATGAAATTTACCATCTAACAAATGATTGATATTATTCATATAATAATATATACAAATATTTTGCGTTAAAATAGATATTATTTTGCATAAAAAAATAATAAATTTGATATTACTTTGAATTGAAAAAATATAATATTATTTTGAGTAAAAAAATTTATAAAAATATGTTTTGAGTAAAAATATCATAGGTTTGTTCTAATCGTACATCAAACTTAAATTTTCCTATTAGCGAGAACAAACTTAAATAATTTGTTCCTCAATAAACTTAAAATCATCTTTCATTGCACAAACTAGTTGTTCTTAAATAAACTTAAAATCATCTTTTATTGAACAAACTTAAAATGATCTAGTCGTATAACAACAAGCTTAAAATCTCCGGTTCGTGCAACATATTTTGGTGTAACAAATTTAAAATCTCGTCTTGGTTGATAGGTATAAATTATTATAAATTTTTTAAATATTAATTTATATTAAGATCTTAAAATTATATGTATAAATTTATATAATATACATGCAAACTAAAAATCGTCGGTTTATAAAACAACAAACTTAAAATCACATGTTCGTAAAATAAGCTAAAAATCACATATTAGTAGATCAAACTTAAAATCACTAGTTCTTAGAACAAATTAAAATCTCTCTCGTAGAACAAACTTAAATTCTTTGTTCATACAACAAACTTAAAATTCCTCTCTTAGAACAAACTCAAAATCCAAGAACAAACTCAAAATACCTGTTAGAACAAACTTAAAATCTTTGTAGAACAAACTAAAAATCTCATGTTGTTAAAATTCACCGTTATTAAAACAAACTTACAATCACATGTTCATACAACAAACTTAACAAACTTAAAATCACATGTTCATACAACAAACTTAGAAGCACCTATTCATAAATCAAACTTAAAATTACTTTTTGGTAGAACAAACTTAAAATCCCTTTTTCTTAGAACAAACTTAAATTCCCTTTTCATCTAACAAACTTAAAATTAGAACAAACTCACAATTCAAGAACAAATTTAAAATAACAAGGGCTGTTCCTACAACAAACTTAAAATCTTTGTCAAAAAAAAACTTAAAAAAGAATCATTGGTTCTTAAATCAAACTTAAAATTCACAGTTATTAGATCAAATTTAAAATTCCAATTTTAAAATTACAAGAACTTAAAATTCCTGGATAACAATATTATTTCCTCCTAGTATCCAGAACAAACTTTTCACGAAAACTTTCCTTTTATCGATAACAAACTCTTCATGAAAAAATAGATTGAACATGTCTTGATTTTTTTTCTCTCCTCACAACCACTCTAACTGTGGTTTTTTTTTCTCTCTCCTCACCATTACAAACCCTAAGTGGCTTTATTTTTTCTATCTCTACTCGTGATGGATCTAATGGCGGCGATTGTCGGAAACGCTACCATTTTAATGACAGTTAATATCTTTTTTCTCTCTCTCTCTTCACCATTACAAACTTGAAGTGGCTTTAATATTTTTTTTTCTCTCTACTTGTGACTTCTGTGATGGCGACGATTGTCGAAAATAATAGACTAGAGCTACTCATATTAATATTGTTTTGCTATGAAACAAAACAAAACATAGAAATATGCCCATAGAATTTCCCATCTCAGATCTGAAAAGGGAAGGATGAAAGTGAGAAGGAAGTTGTAGTATGACTCCAAAAGAATCGGTTGGCATGAGCGGTAGGTGACGCTAAAGATGAGAAAGCACTATGAACCCCATCAATCTCAGCAATTCAGCCATTGTGACCTTGCAACAAAATACAAAATAGTTCATAATGTGTATTAACACTCCACTAACCACTCGTGGAATTAAATTCACCACCTAACAAATGATTCATAGTATTCATATAATAAATATATAAATATTTTGGGAAAAAAAAGATATTTTGATAAAAATTAATGAACTTATTTTAAGTAAAAAAACATAATATTATTTTGAGTAAAAAAAAAACATAATAAAAATATGTTTTTGAGTAAAAATATAAGATGTTTTGGTAGAACAAACTTAAAATCCACCGTTGGTACGACAAACTCAAATTTCTTTGTTCTTAGAACAAACTTAAAACAATCCGTATGTAAACAACTTAAAATTATCTTTTCATATAAACGAACTTAAAATCCCTGTTCTTAGACCAACAAACTTAAAATGTCATGTTTGTACAACAAACTTAAAATTGTTAGCAACAAACTTAAAATCCACTGTTCTTACAGCAAACTTAAATTTCAGTGTTCGTATAACAAATTTAAAACAACCTGTTTATAAACAAACTTAAAATCATCTGTTCACAGAACAAACTTAAAATTTCTTGTTTGTAGAACAATAAGTACAATAAACTTAAAATACCATGTTGTAGAATAACAAACTTAAAATCTACTAGGCTCTAGAACAACAAACTTAAAATCTATGTACAATAAATACACGCATTCATTAATATGCTAAAAATTGTTGAGGAGGCTGATTGAGCCATTCTCTATAAATGCCTATCCCAACTGCATACTTCTTCACCTTTCACTTTCATCATCTTTCCTAAACTTCAAATGGGACGTAGCTATATTTTTTCTTGTTTTATTTAGCTAGGATGTAGCTTGATAAGAGCGGTGATGAGAGTTGTAAGGGTAAGCCTATCGCTATGTTCACTATTCATGGATTCTAACCCAACAATTACTCCCTACCTACCTGCAAAAGGCAGGTGTGAAATGAACTTTAGGTGAGATTTTTTGTAAAAAAATATTAGTATAATTTATATATTTTATAGTAGGTAGGTATAAATTATACTATTTTTTTTAAATACTAATTTATATTAAGATCTTAATATTATAGGTATAAATTTATATAAATACTAATTTATACATAAAATTATTATGATTAAAATACTAATTAAAAAAAAATATTATTATAATGGGTTACAAAGAAAAAATCTCACACCAACACAAACTTAGCCTTGAGAATGGTTTTAGATTTTAAAATACTCGGAATTCTCATTATAAAGGAAAATCGAGGTCTATAATGGACATAGATGAATCGAGGGGAAAATTGAGGATAGAGAGCATAATTTCCTCTTTTCGAGCGTTTTTCGGCACCACAGGCTTGTGTAAAATGCATTTATGTTTACAAGAATTTGAGAAATGTTAGAGCGTACCAGGACTTGTAAACGGACTTAAATCGAAGAAGAGTCTCTGGAGGGAGACGCCACAGAACCTCCATCGTTAGATCGAGATTATTTCCGACAATTTCCGCCATTACAGAAGTCAAGAGAAAGAAAAAAAAAGCTAGTTAGGGTTTGGAATGGAGAGGAGAGAGAGAAAAAGATATGAACAGCTGTTGGAGGGGTCTTAAAGAGAGAATAATTAAGGCCACGTTTGAGGATGCAAGAAGGGTGGGAAAGAATTGGGTGCACCCAGAACAACCAAGGCATCATATCATTTATATTATTATTTTTTTCTTTTTAAATAAAAAACATAATACTTATTTTAATTCACACGGCTCAATTTAACATTGAGAAAACGAAAACAAAAAAACATAGAGAAGTTGTACACTCATATTTAAAGTGTTTCGAATGAACCAAGAAAAAACAAAAAAAATATAGAGAAGTTATACCCTCCTAATTAACGTGTCTCTAAACTAGAGCAAATTTAAAATCATAGAACAAACTTAAAATCCAAAATCCATTTTCTTAGAACAAATTTAGATTTCCTTTGTAGAACAAACTTAAAACCATCCATTCTTAAACAAACTTAAAATCATTTGTTAGGAGTATAACAATTTAAAATCTATGTTCATACAACAAACTTAAAATCCCTCTTACAACAAATTTAAAATCTCAGTTCATAGAACAAACTTAAAATCTCCCGTTCATAGAACAATAAACTTAGAAATCTCATGTTTGTACAACAAACATAAAATCCCTTGTTCATAAAACAAACTTAAAATCCCCTATAACAACAAACTTTTAATGGAGGACAACTAAGGACCCGTTTAGAAAATAAAAATATGTGAGACTGGACCGGGTCAAGAAATCACCCAAATGGACCTTCCCTCTTTATTCCTTTTTATTTTTTTCTATTTTCTTTTCCTCCATTCTTCTCTCCAGAACCTTTTGTCTCTCTTTTTTTTAATGTCTTGTCTTGTTTCTCTCACCAGTTCTATTGTTGTCGGATTTTGTCGCCCTTGTTGGTATAGGTCAGAACTCTGGTGGTTTTCTTCATGTTGTTTTCATCTTCATATTGTAGCTTGTACAATTGAACTAGTAGACCAAAGAGGAGGGATGTTAATTCTAGAACTGAATATTTTTCGAATTGTAAGCATTTCCATCTTTGGCAGGTCTGTTTTATGTTATGTTTATCTTTAGATTGTAGCTTGTACAAGTGAAACACTTGGATCAAATATTTCACAATAAATAGAGATGCATAGTAACACAATATCAATCCCAAACACACGAGTCTTCCACTTGTTTGCCTGTGTCATTTTGCTTCCAATAGCTAAATCACATCTTTTTGACCACTTTTAGTTTGTCAGCATTGGCTTTATAATTTTTGTGCTAGGACAATGTGGAGGATGCTTCACAATCCATGGCTTGTGGCTTCAGAAGGGAAGAAACTCGGTAACTAACTACTGGACACCTCCTTTGTTTATAAACCGGTAAAACTCAAATATTAATTTATTTTAGTTCAATTTATTAGATGTGCAAATGATAGATAGTTCATTATGTTTGGATTATAATAGTTAAGGGTGAAAAAATTAATAATTTTCTTGTTTCATGTTGTCTTCAAATTGTAGCTTGAACAAGTGAACAAGTAGGCCAAAGAAGAGGGATGTTCATTCCGAATATTGTTCAGGATTGCAAGCATTTCCATCTTTAGCAGGTCTATTTCATGTTATTTTCATCTTCAAATTGTAGCTTGTACAAGCAAAACACTTATATCAAATATTTCACAATAAATAGAGGTGCATAGTAAAGTCATAATAAAAAACAGCTCCCACAACACTTTTCACCATACCGATCCCAAACACACGAGTCTTCCCCTGTGTCATTTTGCTTCCAATAGCTAAATCACATCTTTTTAACAACTTTTAGTTTGTCCAGTAGAGGCCTTATAATTCAATGTGTAGGAGGAGGAATGAATTCCTTCATAATCCATAGCTTGTGGCCTCATAAGGGAAGAAACTCGGTAACTAACTGTCGGGGCACCTCTTTGTTTATAAACAGGTAAAACTCAAACATTTATCTATTTTAGTTCATTTTATTAGATGTGCAAATTATAATTAGTTCATTATGTTTGGATTATTATAACGACCCTAAATTTCAACATATCTAGAGTGGCCACTAACGTCTCGTGCTCATCTATAATGCAGAAATATAACTCTTACATGAACATCATTTATAACGTAAACTTAAGAAAACATTTAAAACAACTTCTTCTCTAGGAAACATGCCACATTCTTTGCTCGCGTGGTCGCCGTCCTCCGTACAAGTGCGTCTTGCATTGATCTGAAAAATGATGTAGCACATGGCCAGAGTATTTCAAAGAATACTCGGTAAGTGGCCCCACTATAGGGAGCCATGCAAATGCAAACACATGCAATGATGATTTAGGGACCTATCTCTAATTATCTTAAGAGTGGCCTCCAGTCTCGGACAAATTGGATGTGTAGTACTTCCCTACATACAACTCACACGTGCGAGTGTGAATCCCCAGGGCGCTCACACACCCCCTGGACCCTCTGGTCAAGCTAATCTGTAGTGATGTTCGGAGGTCACCGGAACCCCATAGTGTCATGTGCCTCATGAACACCCTCATCTGTGTGCATTCGCACCTATGCGCATTCGCGCACATCATACAGTGCGCGTCCGCACTCATCATCTCTAGAGGAAGTAGCCCTATGCTTATGAACATACAATATGCATGAGGTCCCTCTAAATCCATCATAATGTCTCTTCTGACACAACCCTCTAGTCTCATCTCTTTGTTACTCTAGGTAACACATACTCGTGGATATTTATATTAATACCATTTTCACGCTCTTAGGGTTGTGTTCTATGTCGATCTAACGACATGATGCAATATGACACTCATCATCATATAGCATGCTCAATATGGAAAACATCATCATATTAAGGTAAACGTCACACAATCATCAGACTCATCATATTGCCACAAAGTGCATCAAACATATCAAGTACGACATTCATCAAAATATATATATACTGCGCACATCATCAAGTATCGTAACCCACACATTATCATAACTCATACATCATCATAACTCATATACCGCATCGTACGACATAGTTCATACATCATCATAACTCATACAATTTTTAGCCTATCCTATAGTAAGACCACTTACCTGATTAGCTTATATGGGTGTCACCAATTTATCCTTAATGAAAGTTCTATTTTTCCCTTTGTATCCAAGCCAACTTATATGAATTTATGACATCAATTTCAGGTTCAATTCTCTAACTCTTACAATGGTTCATGTGCTAAAGTTCATGTGAGCATTAAAGACTTTGCATGGATAAAGTCTTGGAACGTTATAATATACATCTAAATATATATACATATTATATTTATATATTATATTTATATTAAGATTTTATTTTCTATTTTTCATTTCGAGGGACTACTTTCTTGTCTTTTGATATTCTTACTGTACTCTGCTTTTTCTCTCAATTTTTGTTCAAGACATGTTCTTAACCAATTTTAATCGATTCTTACTTAATCATATTATTGGTTAATTACGATCATTCTTACTCCCAACTCTTCTCTTTTATTTTTCTCTTTTTTCTGTATTTTTTTTTCTTTTGATTTTGTATTTTCTTTTGATTTTGTATTTTTGTCTTCTCTATTTTCTCTTTTACTTCTATGATGTTCTCTTTCTTATTTTTTTCTTTTTTGTTTCAGACATATTCTTCACCAATTTTAATCGATTCTTACTTAATCATACTATTGGTCAATTCCAATGGATTCTTACTCCCAACTCTACTCTCTTATTTTATTACTTAATCTTATTTTTTGAGTTTTTCTTATTATTATATTTCTAAATAAAATGATTTTTACATAATATAAATTTGAATCTGACGGTTACTCACATGGATTTTTATTATTACTATATTATATTATTATATTATTATATTTTAAAATTTTGAGGATTACTCACATAACTTTTTATTATTATTATATTATTATATTTATAATAAATTTTGAATGGATCATTTACGGTTACTCACATTAGTTTTTATTATTATTATATTATATTATTATTATATTTAAAAAAATTAAATAAATGAATTTGGAAAACTTTCTTATTTATTTACTTTTAATCTCCACCTTCTATTGTTCCTAACACAATCCAATGGTCAATATTAATTTCTACATTTTGTCACTTTTCTTTCCTATATAAACTCATCAACTTCCCCACAATTTAAAACACACAACTCCCATGAATTCTCCTATCCTCATTTGTTCGAAGTCTCCATTGTTTGTTGCTTTATCCAAGCTTCCAATTTTATTTTTATTCATCTTTGTGAATGTTTGATTAATCCACCACACCTCAATGGTGGTGAGAGTTCTCTTATTTATAATCATTTACAGAATACAGAAATATGGTAAATTACAAATAATATGGAAATAGCGATAAAAGGAAAGAATAATAAATGAATACACTATATTTGCCTTTAATAAAATGGCAAATATGGTAACCCGTAATGTAAGGCAAATATCAATATAATGAACGGTCAACTATCCTTAACACCCCCCCGCAAGCTGAGCGTCGGATTTGAACGAACGTGAAGCTTGGATCTGAAAAATTCAAAGAGAGGTCGAGAAATACTCTTTGTGAAGATGTCAGCAACTTGGAGATGAGATGGTACATATTGTGTGCGAAGTTTGCCAGCGATAACAAGTTCTCGAAGAAAATGATAATCTAGTTCAACATGTTTGGCCCGCTTGTAAGAAATGGGATTAGAGCTAAACAAAATAGCACTTTTGTTATCACATAAGAGTAAGGGCTGCTGTGAAATAGGGACCTTGAGGTCATGCAAAAGATGCGTAACCCAAAGAAGTTCAGGAGCAGTTGTGGCAAGAGCACGATACTCAGATTCACAGTTGAAGCGTGAGATAGTAGGTTGCTTTTTGGCACTTCAAGAAACGAGATTGTTACCAAGGTAAATAGAATAGCCGGATGTAGAACGACGAGTATCGGGACAACCAGCCCAGTCAGCATCCGAATAAGCGACTAGCGTACTAGGAACAGTGGATGGACGAAAGGTAAGACCAAAGTGGAGTGTTCCTTTGACATAGCGAAGAATACGTTTGACAGCAAGAAAGTGATCTGCAGTAGGGGCATGCAAGAACTGACTGACAGAATTGACAGCATAGGCAATATCTGGACGCGTAATAGTCAAGTACTGAAGGGCGCCAACAAGAGATCTGTAGAGAGTAGGATCTGAGAAAGGAGAACCATCAGCAGTTAGGTGTTGAGAAACAACCATGGGAGTGTGAACTGGTTTGCTATCGAGCAACTGAGCACGAGTAAGAATATCTCGAGCATATTTTAACTGACTAATAAAGAGACCATCAGGAGTGGGTGAAGCTTCAAGACCAAGAAAGTAACTGAGATAACCAAAATCTTTGGTAGCAAACTCAGAATGAAGCTTGCGAGTAAAGCTGTCAATAAGAGATGAGTTGTTGCCGGTAACAATAATGTCATCAACATAAAGAAGCAAATAGATAAGGTTAGATTGTTGATGAAAGACAAAAAGGGACGTGTCAGCGCGACTGCAAGAAAACCCAAGTGTGAGAAGAAATGAGCTAAAACGCTGAAACCAAGCACGAGGAGCTTGCTTTAAGCCATAGAGAGCTTTCTTTAATAGACAAACATGAGTGGGAAATCGAGGATCAATATACCCAGGAGGTTGTTCCATATGAACACGTTCAATAAGAGTTCCATTGAGAAAAGCATTCTTGACATCAAGTTGTCGAAGAGGTCATTTATTTGTGATTGCAATAGAAAGCACAACACGGACAGTGGTAGCTTTGACAACCGGACTGAAAGTGTCAGTGTAGTCAAGACCAGGAACCTGAGTATAACCTTTGGCAACAAGACGAGCCTTGAAACGCTCGACGGATCCATCAGGCAAATATTTAATATGAAACACTCATTTAGAGCCCACGATGTTGGTGTTGGCAGGGCGAGGAACCAAAGTCCAAGTATCATTTTGTTGTAACGCTCGAATTTCTTCATCCATGGCAGCCACCCAAGCAGGATTCTTAGCTGCAGATTTGAATCCTTTTGGCTCAGTGGATGCAAGAAGAGCAGAAAGAAGTCCAGATGAGCCCAAAATACCAAGATTTGCTGGATGACGAGTCTTGAATATACCAGCTTTGGCTCGTGTGATCATAGGATGAGTGCCCAAAGAAGAGAAATCAACAAGAGGTTCAATAGAGGTCGAATTAGAAGTCGAGGGTGGCAAAGTGGAACCTGCAAGAGAAGTATCAACCTGCACAAACTCATCTACAAGGTCAGAACAAATATCACACGGGGATGAACTGGATCGAGTAATGTGCGGTGATGAAGTGGTAGGGGGGGATGAATCAATACGATGAAGATGTGGTTCCAAGAAATTTGAAATAGAAATAGAGGAAAGAGGTTGGGCCTGGGAGCTAGGGATAGCAGGAAAGTGAGTTTCATCAAATTGAGCATGGCAGGTGATATATAGCTTAGTGGTGGCGGGATCAAGACAGCGGAACCCTTTATGAGCAGAACTATAACCCAAAAAAATACAAGGAATGCTGCGGGGAGAAAGCTTGTTAGGCATATAATCACGCAAATAAGGATAAACACGACAACCAAAGGGATGAAAATTGTCATAATGTGGAGTGTAGCCATAAAGAAGTTCAAATGGTGACTTACCTCCAAGAAGTGGAGTAGGCAACCGGTTGATAATGTAAGCTGCAGTGCTGAAGGCGTCAACCCAAAAACGAGGAGAAAGATGAGAGTGAAAGAGAAGGGCCAAGCCAGTCTCAGTCACATGACGATGTTTTCTCTCAGCACGACCATTTTGAGCAGGTGTATATGGACAAGAGAGTTGATGGTGGATGCCAGAATTATGTAAATGAGTTTTGAAACAAGTACTAGTAAATTCGGTACCACCATCACTTTGAAATACCTTGATACGAGAAGAATATTGATTTTCCACAAATTTTTGAAATTGAAGAAAAATATCAAAAAAATCAGATTTAAATTTTAAAGGGTAAAACCAAGTGAATCGAATAATCATCAATAAAAATAGCATAATAAAGAAAACTCGAATTTGATTTGACGGGAGAAGGACCCCAAAGATCACAATGAATAAGATCTAACACATGAGACGACCTACGTTCATTGCGGAAATAAGGCAATCGATGACTTTTCGCAAGCTGGCAAGTATTACATAATGATGGAGAAGGCAATAAAGACGTAAGAGAAAGATGACCTTTTCTATTTAAAAAAGAAATAACAGAATGATTCACATGACCCAGACGAGCATGTCATAAATCATATGAAGCACGTAAAGATTTGTTTCTAAAGACTGAAATAAAAGCAGAGTTGCCGCGCTCCAGCACATATAGCCCTCCATCTCTTTTCCCAGTTGCCACCACCCTTCCTGTTTGACGATTCTGGATAGTAATAAGATTATTAGTAAATGTAACAGAGAGAGGAAAATCAGACGTTAATTTACTTATGGAAAGAAGATTTTTAGTGAGGTGAGGGACAACCAAGACATCTAATAAGTGAATATTTGGAACAGGAGAAAGAGTATCGATGTGGGTAATGGGTAGGGATGCACCGTTTTCTACGATCACAGAGTCCTTACCCGTGTAATTTTTAAACTGATCCAGAATAGATGGGTCGGCAGTCATATGGGTCGAAGCTCCAGTGTCCAGAAACCAATCAGCAGCATCGGGTCCAGCAATAGAACATGACGTGTTAAAGGCTTCAGCAAGATGAGCATGAGAAGAATCAGGTCGAACATACCGTTGGTTGCAGCGGTCAGCATAATGGCCCTCTTTGCGGCATATTTGGCAGTGAGGTGGTCGACGACCCTGACTTGAGTGGGTTCGTCCTCGATTAGAAGAGTTGTTTTTGTGAGAATAAGAACGACCTCGCTGGTTGGTAAAGGAAGCAGGGTGGCTTCCATGGGTGCGACCACGATTAGTGGCTGTGAATGCTGTAGGAGTGGTGTCAGAGGACTCAAGGGAGCGCTGGAACAACTCAAAACTTTCAGCTTTAGAGACTAAATCTGCAAAACAGGGGATAGGCGTGAGAGCCATCTGAGCAGTAGAAAAAGCTGAAAATTCGGTGCCGAGTCCACGAAGGAACCAGTGCACTTTATCAATGTCCTCGACGGGTCTGCCAATGGCATGAAGTTGGTCACAAATTTTTTTGAAGGCACGGGCATACTCAGCAACAGGTTTGGTGCCACGTTTCATCAACTGCAAGTCATCCTTGAGTCTCAGTTCACGAGCTTTCGACTGATGGCTGAACGTAGTTTCCAACGCAAGCCAAACATCACGTGCAGTAGAGAGACCAACGACAACAGCTATGGCTTCCTCAGTGAGAGAGGAGAGCAGGAGACAGAGAAGTCGTTGATCGGCTGCTCTCCATGCCAAATATTTGGGGTTGAGTGTTGAGGAGGTTTCTGGTTCAAAGCGAGGTGGTGGAACCATAGTTCCATCGACATAGCCTAGCATGTCTTGACTCTCAAGGAGAGGGAGAAGTTGGCTTTTCCAGAGAATTGGAGAAAGAAAGTTTGATGGTGATCATATGGATTAGAGTATTGAAAGGAAGAAGATGATAAGAAGATTCGGAAGCCATAGAGAAGAAAGGATCAGGTTGTTAAACCGAAAGGGCTCTGATACCATGTGAATGTTTGATTAATCCACCACATCTCAATGGTGGTGAGAGTTCTCTTATTTATAATCATTTACAGAATACAGAAATATGGTAAATTACAAATAATATGGAAATAGCGATAAAAGGAAAGAATAATAAATGAATACAATATATTTGCCTTTAATAAAATGGCAAATATGGTAACCCGTAATGTAAGGCAAATATCTAGATATTTGCCTTATAATGAACGGTCAACTATCGTTAACAATCTTCTTCTTGGGAGAGATTTTTTATTCATCTTATTCTTGAGAGAGATTTTTTTATTGTATGGTGAGAAAATAGTTGTGAGTGCTCCAAATTGTAAATCTACTCTTGAGAGAGTTGGGGTGTGTTACTATCAAATTCAAATACTTGAATCGATTTGATCTTGCGCCTTGGAAAGAATTGAGTTTGCTCTTGAACTCGTAAAAAGAGCGGTGTAGCGGTTTGGCTCTGATCTGTGGAAAGAGTCGAGAAAGTTCTTTATTCAAATTCCCAAGAGGCGCTTGGGGAGTGGAGTAGGTCGAGTTTGACCGAACCACTATAAAACTACGATGTCATTTTTTCTAATTCTTTCCTATTTAATTTCAAAATTATTATTGTGATTTATTGCATGTTCTACCTCGTTATTGTTTGACTTCAATTCTTTTGTTCTAGTAATTATCATCTTTACTTATTTGTAAAAAGTTTCCATTATTAGAAAAATTAATCACGTTTAAACATTTTTATTGGTAAAACTGTATTCATCCCTCTAGGGTTGCCATACCAATCCAAGGGTGTTTTCAACTTTTATTGGGAGTACTTTGATTTGTTGAGTTTTAATGTTGTACAAGATTACATGTCCTTTAGAAGTTCATGGGAGCTCACAACCAACCATGACTTGTCAACTCCAGAAATAGGACCAATTGTAAGCAATTTTGACCATGAACCCCGAGATTCATCTTTTTCCATCTCTCAAATATCGAAAGTTTTTTCAATTCCTTCTTATAGATAATGAAACACAACCATGGATCCATTTAAAATTCTCAAACTCCTTTGCTTCTCCCACCCCTCCTCCTCCTCATCCATATTAATGAAAGCTTCCGTTCCTCGAGAGTTGCTCTAAAGGTTGTCGGGAGTTGATTCTTATTATAACGTTCATCTTATTTACGTTAATAACTCACATTTTATCATAAATTAACTTAAACTTAGTGATAGGGTGTATACTGAGCTTATTTGCCTTAAATAAGATAAAAAATGGGTTGAGGAGGGTCGAAAATGTAGGAAACCATATATTAAATATGTATATGGAGCCGAATTATGTGTTTTTTAGCCAAGAGGCCGCGCCACGTCAAGCCGAAGGAGTCGGCGTCCGCATGAGTGAAACCGTGTCGTTGCGGGCGAAGAGGCGCGTGTCGGGTGGCATTTCGGGTGGAGGCGTAGACTTCAAGTCTTGTCCTCGAGTGCGCAGGTCGTGAGGCTGGGCCACGAGGGAGCGCATGTTGGGCCGAAAAGGCATCAATTGCATGCGTGACACATGTCGCATTCACATGTCGTTTTGGGCCGTCAGATTTAATGGATCGAAGGGGTATGGACCGTCTGCATGTGTGACACATTGGGCCGTCGGATTTTATGTTTGGATAAAAATCATTGATTGTACTCTATCTGCTGCCGTCCGGATAGAGTTTGATTGATGAAGAGTATTAACTTTTTCTTTTTTTTACTTTAGAAATATTTTTAGTATTATATTATGATTCTCATTTTATTTCAAACCAATATCAATCAAATTGACCCTTGCTCTAAATTAGAGACGTAACAACATTATTTCACCTGATTTCCAAGCTTTCCAACTTTGCTTTCTGAATGTTTGGTTTTTGAATAACAAGTTCAAGTTAAAGATATGTTCCGTATGTCAAGACATCTATCTTCTATTACTATATTAGACGTTTGAATTTTCTACCAAATATTTTAGGCTCAAAATAATATTTTCTTTTTATTTCTTTAAAGTAAAACAAAACACAGATTCATAAACAAAACTTTCAATCGAACGATCATCTCGTATTAGTTTAGTTTCTTTATCTTTGATGTCTAAGTAATTCCTCTTTTGTAACCTCAACCTTATCTCATATCTTGTATATGGTGGAATAAATTATATTAACTATGATATATTTATAAATCTTATACAATTATAATAATTTATTAATAAAACAATAAAAATAAAATAAAAACTGATTTATGTATAAATTAATTATTACAATGTAATACTTAATTAATGGTTATTAATTACATTTTTTTTATTTGAATCAATTAATTATAATTTTGATTATGATATATTAATTAATGAGCTAAAAAAAATTAGTCCAATAATCCACCGTAATTAATTATAATTCTTGAAAATAATTTTTTTAATAAGGTATCTAATCCTAATTAACCATGGTACTTAACATATTATTAACTAATTAATTAATAATTTTAATTAAAGAAGTAATTTATTTATTTAATAACTATTTTATCAAATTAAATGAAATATATATATTTAAAACAAATTATTGTTGATTTATTATTATCAATTAATTAAATAAGTTTATTAAAAATAAATTTAGAGATGAAAAAAAAGAGGACGGATATGGATTTACATTATGGATGAACGGTAAAAAAAAATTAAAACCGCGAAAAATACTATAATCTTATCTAATAGATTAAATTAGGTTGATTGAATTTTTTGAATGTCTAAAAATAAAGGTAAAATTATGATTTTTTTTTCTCAATTAAATGTATTTGATATATTAACAAACCAGAAAAAATACTCCTAATCTAATAATTAATCATAAAATCTAACCAAGATGATTGATAATTATTTAAATAGTTGAGATATGAAGAACAAAGTTTCAATATCAAAGAGGAGGGGTGGAAGAAGCGTAGTAGTTTCAAGATTTTGAATGAATCCATTGTTGCCTTTCATTATACATTGGAAATGAGTGAAAAAAACGTTCAATGTTTGGGAGATGAAAAAGGAGGCTGAAAATGGTGTTGTATCGTGGTCAAACCTTTTGACAATTGGTCCTATTATTGGAATTGAGAAGCCGTTGTTCTTTTTTATCTCACATGAATTTTTAATGAAGGACGACTAAGGATGGGTTTAGCAAACTGAAATATGTGGGACTGGATCTGGGTCGGGCAAACCACCCAGATTATCTGTCTCTCTGTTTTCTTGTTTTCTCTCCCTCACCTTTTCTGTGGTTGTCGGATTTTGTCGTCCTTGTTGGTATAGGTCGAAACTCTGGTTGTTTTCTTCAGCAAAGTCATAGATCGTCCTCTCGTGAACCTTGGATCTAGAGCTCCAGTTCTTCCAGCGAACCTGGGTCTTTTATTTTTGCTCATCTCTTTAAGTTAAGACTAAATGTTTGTTTGTGATACTTTATTTGTACAAAAGACACGAGGAACCAGGAGATTCCACTAGGAAGGACTCAAGAGTAGCAAGTGTTAATGGCTCTAACAACGAAGAGACAAGGCCTTGACATAGTTGATGTTCTTGCTCTCTCTCGTAAGACTTCTTTCCATAAACTATTAGTAGTCGCTTAAAAAAATTATCAACGGTCAAATGATAAAATTTTAAAATAAGTATAAAAAAATTAATCGGTTATGAATAACTAGTATCCATCTCCATCATCCATCAACCACTTATACAAACCTAATAGACCAACTAATAAATATATATTAATTATTATTTATCAAAAACAAAATTTATATTATTTATTATTCAAAAGAAAATTTGATTTTTTTTCTTAATTTATATGTTTTTTTATACATTCAATTAATATTTAATTATTTTGTTTTAAATTTTTGGATCATATAAACCGACACTAAACGACACAACTCTTCAAATTGAGATATTTGTTTAAAAAAAAAATGGTATATATATACATGATGAGTCGATTGAGATTACAAATTGAAAAAAATCACAATATTGACAATTTATATACGAATAGACTCTAAAAATTGAGAAATTAACATTATTTTCTTTATAAAATATAAAATTTATATAATAGAATATTCAGTAAGTTAACAAATTTAAAAAGATAAAAGGAGAGTTTCTAACTATTTTTCTAATTTTTTAATGAATTTTAATGACTTAATATGAAATTATATAAATTTATGATGAATTTTAATGACTAGTTTTTTTTAATAATATTTTATTATTTTTAGTTTCTTTTATATTATTATTTTTAATAAATTTTAAATTTCTTTTGAAGTGTATATATATAAATTAATATCTATTCCATTATATAAATTAAATTATTCAAAATATTTATTTATTATTTATTTTTCATATATAGAACAATCATTTATAAAAAAAAAATATTTATGAAACTTGTAAAAAATGAAAGATAGTTATATTGTTTCAGTTGTAAATTTATAAAATAGGCAAAGACTTGCCAAATAGATGTTAAACTTATAAAAAATATTTATTTACTAATTATGACATTCTTTTGACTGTTGTAAATTTATAATTTTGATTAATTTTGATTAATGAAACTAACCTAAATTTATGGTCCAAATGTTTGTGTTGGAGACTTCATATCATTATCGACCTAAATAGTGAGAATGACGGTAGATTTCAAAATTTTGATAATGCTCATATATGACAAATCCACATCATAGGTTGTTTGGATTACATTTTTGAAAATATTGAGATTCGTCAAAGGGGGTTTGAGATCCCTCAATTCATGACATTAAATTTTCTCAATTCGTACCAGTATAGATTTACTCGTTGTTCTCTTTATTTAATTCGTAAATACATATATAAGCAATTTATACCTATAATAATATTTTATATATAAAAAAAATTGAATAATTTTAGCACACTATCAAAATTTCTCCAACCAAAACTTTAACAATGATTTTAATTTTATCACAGAGAATATCAGTTTTCTACACATTATCATGTCAATCAATATATTTTCTAAAATAAATATATTTTAATATAAAATAAACTTCAAACAAATGTCTTTAATTTTGTCACAAAAAAAATGTCTATTTATGGAAGCAATATGAATTTCTTTTGGAAAAAACATAATGCACAATCATTTTCACACAATTGTGATAATGAGCTTATGAGCCGCATGGACTATGTCTTAGAGTGAATTGGGCCATAAAATTAAAATGCATCAGTTTTGGATGTTTGAACCAATGAATTAGGCCATAAAATTAAAGTTCAAAGTTCATGGCAATGATGCCTAGACAAGTGGATTGGGTCATAAAATTAAAGTCGGACCAATTCGTAGGCTAGCCATTACCATTGTACTCATGTGCTTGGACTTTTTGTGATCCTAGGATTGGGCTTTGAATGTCCGGACCATTTCCTCGCTAGCCATTACTATAATTATTATGAGGCCCTCAATTAAAAAGTTTCTATAATTGATTCTAATTATAATACAAAATATTTATAGTTAAAGAGTATTTTATATATTTTTTTAATTATCCACATGTATTTAGAATAAAAAATAAATAGAATGGTTGTTTTGGGCTGTCTTCGTGGACCAATTCGTTGGTTGTACCCTTTATTTGTCATTTGATTTAACCTATTTTTGCACATAGATTTGTTTTAGTACTATGTTATCCAATCGGATTAATTTGGTATTCATGTTAGCTACGTCTGTTAAGTATCGTCGGGCTAAATATAGTAAATTTGGTATTCATGTTATCCATCGCCGAGATCTATGATTAATTATTTAGTTATTTTTGAGCTTATAATTCTTTTTTGGTCTATGATTAATCTCCTGTTGGTAAAACAAAATTAAAATCGTCGTTCGTAAAGCAACAAATTTAAACAACCCTATTCGTACAACAAACTTAAAATCGCTTATTCGTAAAACAACAAACTTAAAATCCACAGTTCATAGGAATAAACTTAAAATCTCCGGTTAGCAGAACAAACTTAAATACAAACGGAAAATCAACTATTTGTAGATCAAACATAAAATGACTTGTCCTAGAACAAACTTAAATTCCTATTCATAGAACAAACTTAAAATCTTTGTTCTTAGAACAAACTCAAATTCTAGAACAAACTTAAAATCTCTTGTTCTTAAAACAAACAAACGTAAGATTTTTTGTTAACAATATTATTTCCTCGTGTATCGAGAACAAGCTCTTCACCAAAAAATAGCTTCAAACATGTCTTGATTTTTTTTTTTTTTTTTCACTTGCGACATGTGTATCTTCTTTTTTTCTCTCTCTCCTCACCGTTGCAAACCCTAGGTGGCTTTATTATTATTATTTTTTTTTGTCTCTACTCGTACCTTCTCTAATGATTGTCTGATACACGACCACTCTAATGGCGGTTAATATCTTTTTTCTCTCTCTCCTCCTCATTACAAATCCTAAGTGGCTTCAATTTTTTTTTTCTCTGCTCGTGACTTCTCTAATGGAGACGATTGTCTAAAATATCGTGACTTCTCTAATGAAGGCGATTGTTTGAAATAATAGACTAGACTTGAAATAATATCATACTATTATGGAGAGTCGTGTATCGTGACTTCTCTAATGGAGGTCTGCTCGTGACTTCTCTAATGGAGACGATTGTCTAAAATATCGTGACTTCTCTAATGAAGGCGATTGTTTGAAATAATAGACTAGACTTGAAATAATATCATACTATTATGGAGAGTCGTGTATCGTGACTTCTCTAATGGAGGTGATTGTCTGAAATAATAGACCAAACTTGAAATAATATCATACTATTGTGGAGAGTCGTGTATAAAACAAAACAAGCATATAACGTGTGTCCAAACAATTAATTACATGCTCAATGTGTGTTCAAGGCAACGAGGTGTCGCCCAAACTTGAATTGGTCCAAACGTGTGTCCAAACAATTAATTACATAACGTGTGTCCAAACAATTAATTACATGCTCAATGTGTGTTCAAGGCCACGAGGTGTCGCCCAGACTTGAATTGGTCCAAACATGTTCAAGGCAACGATTAAATTTCAAAAATGGCGACTTGACCTGGAGACCTTAAATTTCAAAAATAGCATCACCCAGACTCGACCTCGAGACCTTCAGTGTGTTAGATTGACGTGATAACCAACTACACCACGACACCATTGGAAGCCTCCCTAGAAGGTCAGCCAAACTATAGAGTTAAGCCCAAACTTTCTAGAGCCTAAAGAAAAGCCCGTGGAAACCTACCAGAAATTGGATGCAATGAGAGTCTACAAGTAGGCTCACTACATTTTAGATTTCTTTTTCAGGTCTTCGCTAACTGTTGCTCGAGGTGGGAGAGCGTTTGAGAGATGCATTGTCACTTGAGGGTCGTTTATGAGTGTTGACCCAGTCTGTGTACTTTGGGTCTTTTATATTTCGTTCGAAACAGTATCCCGAACCCTTTCTCCGTTTGTAACAAATCTTTAACAACACATGTTTGCATTGTCTTTCAATTTGTTCTAGTGGAGGTGTTGTTTGATTTTAAATTGCATTATCTCAATGTTTAATTTAATTTAACTTTTATTTTTATTTTCCTTTCTTTTTGTCATTTTCGTCACGGTTTGAGATTTGAAGCCTCGAAAATCACGTAACAAAAGACTCAATGACTCTACGTCTAGCGAAAACAGTGTGTTGGACCAATCAATCTAGACCTCTGATACTGAGTTTAGTTCATAAATTTCTTGGCTAAATCAAGCATATGACGTACTCATAATCATTCCACCCTAGTCCTTGTTGATTCCTACCGGTATTTCTTCAATAAAAGTCCAAACAATTAAGGTATTTCAAAGTTTTTTGGTTGCAAATGTTTTATTTTGAACAACAAAGAAAAGCTAGGAAAATTTGATTCTAAGAGGATATTGGTATTTTTCTTGGTTATTCATCTATTAGCAAAGCTTATAGAGTTTTCAATAAGAGAACTTTAGTTATAGGAGAATTTATGCATGTGGTATTTGATGAATCTTGTAATAATATTTAGTCTATTCGTAGCGATGATTTAGAAAGAAATTTTGGAGATTTACTTGTCATGACAAAGGAAAATAATCTCTTTCAAGTAAAGAAGAGCTTAAATGAGGAGGAAGGAGGTTCTTCATCAGTGCCAAAAGTATGGAGGTATGCCTCATCTCATCCCAAGGACTTGATTATTGGTGATCCCGAACAAGGTGTGAAAACTCGTTCCTTTATTAATTTATTTTATAATCTTGTTTTTTTTTTTTTTTTCTCAAATTGAACCAAAAAGTCTTAAGGATGCCGAAAATGATGAGTTTTAGATTTTAGCTAGGAACTAAATCAATTTGAAAGGAACAAAGTTTGAGACTTAGTCCCTAGGCCCTCTAATATTTCTATTATTGGAACCAAATAGGTTTTTAGAAATTAAATTGATGAAAATGGGAATATCATAAGAAATCAAGTTAGACTTGTAGCTTAAGGTTATTATCAGGAGGAAGGTATAGACTATGAAGAAACTTTTGGGAGATTAGAAGCTATTAGAATGTTACTTGCATTTTCTTTTTACAAAAATTTTATATTATATCAAATGGATGTGAAAAATGCTTCTTAAATGGTTATATTATGGAGGAAGTTCATGTAAAACAACTTCCTCGATTTGAAAATCAAATCCAATTTTGATTCTCCACATCATGTCTATAAGTTGAAAAAGGCTCTTTATGGCTTAAAACAAGCTCCAAGAGCTTGGTACGATAGACTTAGTAATTTTCTTATTGAGAATGATTTCAAAATGATAAGCTCGATACTACTCTCTTTATTAAAATTAAAGAAAAATATATGTTATTAGTGCAAATATATGTGGCGGTTCTTGCAGGATCAGCAATGAGAAGTTTTCCTCCGCTGTGATTATATTATATTTGGTTCTACTAATTCTTCTTTATGCGAAAAATTTTCTAAATGTATGATGAGTATGATGGGAGAGCTCGGTTTCTTTCTTGGACTTCAAGTCAAACAACTGATAGATGGTATTTTCCTAAATCAAGAGAAATATACCAAGGATTTACTCAAAGGTTTAAGTTCAATGACGGTAAGATTGCAAAAAAAAAAAAAAAAAAAAAAAAAAAAATCTTATCGAGGTATGATTCGATCTTTAACTTTACTTGACTCATTTACATGTCGTTAAAAAAATATTTAAATATTTGCTTAGGACTATTAATTTAGAATTGTGGTATTCTAGAAATGTTGAGTTTAAATTTGTAAGATATTCTGATGCTGATTTTACGGAAAGTTTACTTGATCATAAAAGTAGTAGTGGAACTTGTCAATTTCTTAATAGTTCATTAGTTTCTTGGTTTAGTAAAAAGAAAAATTTGGTTGTCTTATCTACTACTGAAGCGGAATATATTGCGGTTGCCAGTTGTTGTGCTCAAATTCTTTGTATGAAACAAACTTTTTGTGATTTTGGATTAAAATTTGATAGTGTGCCTATATTTTGTGATAACACCATGCTATTAATCCTGTTCATCATTCGAGAACTAAACATATTAAAATTAGACATCATTTTATTAGAGAACCGGTGAAAAATAGACATATTATTCTTGATTTTGTAAACTCTAATAAACAATTAGCAGATATTTTTACCAAGTCGTTAAATGAAGAATTTTTTTTTTTTGTAAAAATAGGCTTGAACTTGGTATTATTTGCTGCGATATATCTTGAATTTGAATTTGGTATTACTGGGTGTGATATATTTTGTATTTTATAATCTTATTTAAAGGCATGTTATATTTATATTTTGTATTTTATAATCTTATTTAAAGGCATGTTATTAGAGAAGCATGTCATTCTTTTATTATTTTTTATTGTTCTTTTTTATGATTATAAAGAGGAGAAAATTAGAAAAAAATATGCTATAAGTTTGTTATTTTATAATTAATGAATCACTTCGTTTTATTTTATAATTCATTGAAGCATAGAGAATAGGGATTTGAGTGAATTTCAAATTTATGATAATATATTAGAATGCTTATCATGATACATCAATATTATTATTTGGACATGTTCATTATTTTAAGTTTTATGGATCTCATACCCTTTTTCTTGAAATGGTTTGTCATCATAAAAAATAAAAAAGAGGAGATTGTTGGCTTTTTGGCCCTTAATCTCAAATTAATTAATCAATTGATGTTTTAATTATTAACAATTCACAGTATTTTGTCCATAGTGTAAGGTTGGGAATAATGATTTCAACGTCTTTTTTGGTTCATTCAAATTAGAGATAAAACGAAGAAGTTCCAGTCAAAACAAATACCCGACGTGATGATGTTAAAATCGTTATTCCCAACCTTACCCCGTAGACAAAATATTGAGAATTGTTAATAATTGAAGATATGCTTGTTATCATCAAAACATTAATTAATTAATTAATTAATTAATTAAAATTAATTAATTTGAGATTAAGGGCCAAGAAGCCAAAATCTCCAGTTTCTGATGACGACAAACCATTTCAAGGAAAATAGTATAAAATCCATCCAATCATAAAACTTAAAATAATGCACATGTCCAAATAATAATATTGAAGCACATAATAGGCATTCTAATATATCATCATAAATTTGAAATTCACTCAAATCCATATTCTCCCTCTATATTAATGCTTCAATGAATTATCAAACATCACAACAACGAAGTTATTCATTAATTATAAAATAACAAACTTACAATACATTTTTCTTAATTTTCTCCCCCGAAAAAAGAACAATAAAAAATAATAAAAGAATGACATGCTTCTCCTAATCACATGCCTTTAAACAAGATTATAAAATTCAAGATATATCACACTGAGTAATACCAAACTCAAATTCAAGATATATCACACCCAATAGTACAAAGCTCAAGCCTATTTTTGTAAAAAAATTTCTTCATTTAACGGCTGGATAAAAACATATGCTAATTGATTATTAAGAATAATATGTTCATTTTGCACCTGCTCTTCAATAAAATGATGTCTAATATTAAAATGTTTAGTTAAATTAATAGCAGTTGTATTATCACACGATATAGGTCCACTATCAAATTTTAATCCAAAATCACAAAGAGTTTGTTTCGTCCAAAGAATTTGAGCACAACAACTAGCAACCACAATATATTCCGCTTAGGGAGTAGATAATCCTACCAATTTAAACTCAACATTTCTAGGATACCACAATTCTAAATTAATAGTCCAAGCAAGTATTTAAATATTCTTTTGACGACATTTAAATGAGATTCCTTAAGACAAGATTGAAACCTAGCACGAAGACATACACTAAACATAATATCAGGTCTACTAGCAGTCAAGTAAAGTAAAGATTCAATCATACCTCGATAAGATTTTATATCTACACATTTACCTTTTTCATCCTTGTCAAGCTTGGTAGATATGCTCATTGGAGTTATTGCAATCTTACCTTCATTGAACTTGAACCTTCTGAGTAAATCCTTGGTGTATTTCTCTTGATTTAGGTTCTAAGTAAATCCTTGGTGTATTTCTCTTGATTTAGGTTCTGAGTAAATCATTGGTGTATTTATCTTGATTTAGGAAGATATCTTTAGTTGTTTGATTTGAAGTCAAAGAAAGAAACTGAGCTCTTTCATCATACTCATCCTACATTTAGAAAATTCTTCACTTAAAGAAAGATTAGTACAACCAAAGATAATATTATCCACATATATTTGCACTAATAACATATCTTTTTCTTTAATTTTAATAAAGAGAATAGTATCGAGCTCACCCATTTTGAAATCATTCTCAATAAGAAAATTACTAAGTCTATCGTACTAAACTCTTAGAGATTGTTTTAAGCCATAAAAAACTTTTTTTTCAACCTATAGACATGATGTAGAGAATCAAAAATTTTAAATAAAGAGGTTGTTTTACATAAACTTCCTTCATAATATAACCATTTAAGAATGCACCTTTGATATAATATAAAAGTTTTGTAAGAACAAATGCAAGTAACATTCTAATAGTTCTAATCTAGTAACGGGTGCAAAAGTTTCTTCATAGTCTATACCTTCCTCCTGACAATAACCTTGAGCTACAAGTCTAGCTTCATTTCTAATGATATTTCCATTTTCATCCATTTTATTTCTAAAAACCCATTTGGTTCTAATAATGGAAATATTAGAGGGCCTTGAGACTCATTCCCAAACTTTGTTCCAAATAAATTAATAGAGGAACGAGTTTTCCCACCTTGTTCAGGATCACCAATAATCAAGTCCTTCGGATGAGATGAGGCATACTTCTATACCTTTGGCACTAATGAATAACCTTCTTCCTCCTTTTCGTTTAAGCCCACTTTTTCTTTTCACTGAGGTAAATGTCCAAAATTTCTTTCTAAATCATCACTACAAATAAATCATCACTACAAATAGACTCATTAGAAATATCATTATAAAATTCATAAAATACCACATGCATAGATTCTTCCATAACTAAAGTTCTCCCATTGAAAACTCTATAAGCTTTACTAGTAGATGAATAACCAAGAAAAATACCAATATCGGTCTTAAAATCAAAATTTCCCATCTTTTCTTTGTTGTTCACAATAAAACATTTGCAACCAAAAACTTTGAAATACACAATATTTGGAATTTTATTATGTCAGAGTTTATAACGAGTTTTATCAGGATCTAATTAAAACTCTATTTGAAATATAACAGGCGATATTAACAGTTTCCGCCAAAAAAATATTTCGGTAAATCATATTCATTTAACATTGATCTAGCAAATTTTTGTAAAGTACGATTTTTTTTTTATTTTTTTTTTTCAACCACATCCTTTTCCATCTTTTCTTTGTTGTTCAAAATAAAACATTTGCAGCCAAAAACTTTGAAATACACAATATTTAGAATTTTATTATGTCAAAATTCATAAGGAATTTTATCAGGATCTAATTAAAACTCTATTTAAAATATAACAGGTGATATTAACGGCTTCCTAAAAAAAATATTTAGGTAAATCATATTCATTTAACATTGGTCTAGCAAATTCTTGTAAAGAGATTTTTTTTTTCAACCACACCCTTTTGTTGAGGAGTCCTTGAGAGAAGTCATGATAATTGTTGAGGAGTCCTTGAGAGAAGTCATGATAAAAATCATTCTCTTCACAAAAATTTTCAATTTTCATACTATCTAATTTTCCTCCATGGTCACTCCTTAGTAATTAAAAAAATATTTTTCATTTTGAACTATTTTACAAAACTAGCAAATCTTTTTAACAAAACATCATTTTTATGTTTTATCATCAAAACTCAAGTAAATTTCGAAAAAAAAAAGTACATTTTCAATGAGAGTACCAGAGTCATTACCTATAGTACCCTTATCAATTATTTTACCCTTCTTGTTGTCGCCAAAAGTTACTAAGCCACCATCCTTCTTGTAAATACTCACAAACTTGGATTGGTTTCCCATCATGTATCTTGATCAACCACCGTCCAAATACCACTTATTTTTTCTTGGAGGCTTTCAAATGAACCTATAAACAAAGATATTCAAAATGGACCTTTTGGTACCATACTTGTTTGGGTTCTAACAAGTTAGTCTTCACAAATTTAGGAATCATGTTTGCATTCATATTAAAAAAACTTACCACACGAGAAACAAACAACATCATGCAGGGATTTATTTCTCGGACCAAGTTTATGTATTCTATTTTGAATGGAAAAATTATTTCTTAAAACATTGTTAAACTTTATATTTTGAGAAAATTTTCCTTCCGAATGAATGTTTTAAGAATTTTTCAATTTAAAGCAATCAGGTCTAATATGACCTTCAACACCACAATAATGACATATAGGCACAAATCTAGATTTATCATACTGAGATACAAATTTGCATCTGTTAGGCTTAGACATAATGAGGGATGCTTTAGCAAATATTGTTTTAGAACTTGAAGAAGTAGAACATTCATCAATATAGCGTAATCCTCTTTTATCACCATAAGACTAACATGAAGGAGTAGAACATTCATCAATATAGCCTAATCCTCTTTTATCACCCTAAGGCGGCTAACATGAAGGAGTAGAACATTCATCAATATAGCCTAATCCTCTTTTATCACCCTAAGGTGGTTTACATGAAGGAGTAAAACATTCATCAATATAGCCTAATCCTCTTTTATCACCCTAAGGCGGCTTGCATGAAGGAGTAGAACATTCATCAATATAGCTGTAACGACCCGGGAAAGAAAGAAAGAAAAAGAAAATATTATATATATATATATATATATATAATAAATGAAAACGAGAAAACGAAAAAAAAAAAAAAAAAAAAAAACCCAGTCGCCGGAAAACCAGCGAGTTTTCCGGCGACCGCCGTGTTTCGCGGAACCCACGCGAAACGACGGCCACAGCACGCCCACCCTCAGCCCAGCATCTTCAGAACGCCTGCAAAGGGAGAAAAGAGAGAAAAATTTCGAGAGAGAGAGAGATTTCAGACAAACGTCGGCGAGTGTTCAGTTTCTCCGACGAGCCCTCAAACCACCCTTAAACCGACACCAAACAACCTGTTACTACCGTAAGAGAGATCCCTAACGAAAGCACAATAACTCAGGGGCATTTGGTGTTATTTCGTAAGCGTCGTCGTCGGTAACCGAGGTCGGAAAGTTAGGTTTCTTAATCGATTCTTAGATCTATGGCTTTTAGGAGCTTTTAGGCCGCAAAACTCTCAAAAAGGAAAGGAGAACGACGAACAAAGAGGAAAAGAGAAGGAAGAGGACCGAAATTGGCAACGAAAACGCCGCGGGAAGGAGAGAGAAAACTCGCCGAAAAATCGGCCAAAGTCGGGTAAGGAAGACGAGATCCACGGATCCGGGTCAACCCGAACCCAGAACCCGGGAGAGCCAGCCCGTTTCCCCCCTTGGCCTCTGCCTTCGGCCCAGCCCAACTACAGCGGCCCAAACCTCAAACCGGCCCAGAAGCTACGGTTCAGTTGAACCAACCCAGACTAGACCCGCGGTCCAATTGAGCCGGCCTGCAAACCAAACACTTGCGGCCCAGCCCAGTAAGCCGAGGCCCAACGTTTAGCCTTGGCCCAGTAGCCTTCCACAGCCCGCGACCCGAACCACGACCCGAACCGGACTGCGACCCGCGCTTCGACCCGACACTACCGCCCGACGTGGCTTTCTCTGCTGCTGCCACGTGTCACACAGCGGCGCGGCAGTCCTCGGCTCGGCTCGGCGCAAACGGCTCGGGCTCCCTCCGGTGACGCTCCGGCGGCTCCTCCGGCGGCTCCAGCGGCTGTTCGGCTCGGCTCACCTGTTTTCAGCCCGGTTTCCACTGTTTCGACCCTCCCGGATCTGTTTTCGGCCCCGATTAAGGTATCCGAGGCCGTTTTAGAGCCGTATTTCACATTTATTAAATTAGGTAAATTAATTGTGAAATACTAACGGAAAGTGGTGAACGGTGTGATAGGAAACAAACCCCAGCGAAGTAGGAAGCAGCTCTCACGGGACGGGAGCTTACGTTTAGCTATTTAGGGAGTACTTCGGCCGAGGCCAACCAAGTAAGTGGCCTTACTATAGGATAGGCTATATAAATTGTATGATGCTTGATGATATGTGCCAGTTTATACATATTTTGTTGAGTGACGCTTAATATGTTTGACGCACGTTGTGGCATTATGATGAGCATGATGATTGCATGATTTTTACCTTAATATGATGATGTTTTCCATATTGAGCATGCTAGATGATGATGAGTGCCATATTGCATCATGTCGTTAGATCGACGTAGGACACAACCCTAAGAGCATGAAAATGATATTAATATAAATATCCACGATATGCGTTACCTAGAGTAACAAAGAGATGAGACTAGAGGGTTGTGTCAGAAGAGACATTACGATGGATTTAGAGGGACCTCATGCATTTTGTATGTTCATAAGCATAGGGCTACTTCCCCTAGAGATGATGAGTGCGGACGCGCACCTTATGATGAGCGCGAATGCGCACAGGTGCGAAAGCACACAGATGAGGGTGTTCATGAGGCGCATGACACTATGGGGTTCCGCTGACCTCCGGACGTCGCTACAGATTAGCTTGACCAGAGGGTCCAGGGGGTGTGCGAGCGCCCTGGGGACTCACACTCGCACGTGTGAGTCGTGTGTAGGGAGGTACTACACATCCAATTTGTCCGAGACTGGAGGCCACCCCTAAGATGATTAGAGATAGGTCCCTATTCATGATTGCATGTGTTTGCATTAGCATGGCCCCTATAGTGGGGTCACTTACTGAGTATTTCTTCGAAATACTCAGGCCGTGCGCCATATTGTTTTTCAGGTAAAGGCAAGGCTCCCATGTACGGTTGACAGTGGCATCGTGATCAGAGACTGTGGCGCGTGCATAGGATAGTTGCATATTTAAAATTCCTAGTCTTGGTTAGGATAGGGCGTTTGCATTTCATTCATTTATATTAATTAATTTGTAATCGTTTTATTTTGTCTTTTGAACTCCAGCATGATGTTTGAAACACGTAAGTCCGGCAGTATTTTTCAATGTTTTAACGTATTCTGAAGTTTTAAATTTTTCCGCTAGTAAAGATGAGCATGCTTAGGTTTTTATTCTGCATTAGAGATGAGCATGAGACGTTAGTGGCGACTCTAGATATGTGGAAATTTAGGGTCGTTACAGTTGGTATCAGAGCTCTAGGTTTTAGATTCTGTAGACTAGCCTACGATGTAGGCTTGGCACGCTCCACGGTCCCAACGTCGATGCCCCATCACCGTCAGGTACGCCTTGCATAAGATAAGAAAAGAGAAACGTTTTAAAACTTGCATGCATTTTTTTTATGTTGACATTACTGAAATGGTTGTGATATTTCACGTATTTATTTAAGAGTATGACGGCATGTGTTGTATGCTGAATAATTTTGTTAATAGCATGATATGATGCTTAGCATGATGAATGTTTACTTCTTTGGCGTTACGATGTATTGCATAGTATTAAGGCCTTAGACTTAAGCAACCTTATATTGGTTTATAGAACCATGCCCGGAGGACGAGGAAGAGGAAGAGGAAGAGGAAGAGGAAGAGGAAGACGAGGAAGGGGGCGACCCCGTCGTAGAGAAGTAGGACGAGGTGTGGCAGTAGAGGGCCCACCTCAAGAAAGATCAGAGACTGGGCCGGTAACAGTTACGCCGCCCCCAGTCTTACCACCAGTACAGCCTCCACCACAAGTAGAACCTCCACCCCAGCCTACCCTACCACTCCAAGTCGCACCTGAAGCTGCACCCCCAGTGGGTGGAGTAGATGCTAATACTAGGTTAATGTGTGACTCCATCCAAGCCCTAATTCAAACCTTCGTAACCAATCAGCAAGCCAGTCTACAACAGGCCCAGGAACAAGCCCAAGCACAGGCCCAGGCACAGGCGTTGGCACTGGCACAGGTACAGGCACAGGTACAGGCACAGGCACAGGCACAGGCACAGGCACAGGCACAGGCACAGGCCACTGCTCAGGCCAATGCCCCAGTAAACCCTCCACAACCTGTTAGATGTTCAAACTGGATAAGGGATTTCAAGAGATACGACCCTCGACCATTCACTGGTTCCCTGGTAGACCCCATAGAAGCCCAAATGTGGATTGCAGCGGTGGAAACCACCTTTGAGACTATGGAGTGCCCAGAGAACCAAAAGGTCGCCTGTGCAATCTTCGTCCTACAAAAGGACGCAGAGATATGGTGGAGAGATAACAAAACCCTCATTAACCCAGAAGGGGGACCAATGAACTGGGAACGATTTAAGGAGGCCTTCCTTAAAGAATATTATCCTAAGTCAGAGAGACTTAAAAGGCAGCAGAAGTTCGCCCACCTGGTACAGGGAGGACTCACAGTGGAGAAGTACAACAGAGAGTTTAATAAACTCAAGAGATTTGCACCGTCCATGGTGGACACTGAGGAAAAGATGACAGAGAAATTTGTATTGGGTTTGGAACCAAGAATCCGCCGCATGTTGGAGGCGTTCAACCCAAAGACCTATGAGGAAGCCTTGAGAACTGCCAAGGCTTTAGAGAAACCAAAGGATGAGAAACGACGTGAAGAGCCAGTTATAATTAGGCAGAAGCGTCCTCATGAATCAGGAGGCTCTGACCGTCCACCACCAGCACGTAGGCACCGTTCCAATAACAGACTCGCTCCTAGATGGGATGAGCGACGCCCTCCCCGACATACTGACAGGAACCCTAGGAATCAAGATGGGGCCAGAGGGAGGAGAGAGGAAGGGTGCACTATCTGTGGAAGACTACACGGTGGGAGGTGCATGGCTGGCAGCCGAGCGTGTTATAGATGTGGTCAAGAGGGGCACATCGCCGTGAACTGCACGGCCGGAAATGCTGCAGCACAAGCAAACCCGCTCAGAGTAGTAGAGCAAACGGATCAACCAGCACCACCGCGAGCTCAAGCTAGGGCATACGCGTCAACCAGCAAGGACACTGGGAGGTCCGACGTCGTGGTGACAGGTACACTATCCATTTTAGGTCATTTTGCTTTTACCTTATTTGATTCTGGTTCCACGCATTCCTTTATTTCCATGCCTTTTGTTGTACAAGCAGGGTTCGAATTAGAACCCTTATTGTATGAAATGTCTGTAAGCACCCCTGCGGGGGTAGACTTAGTATCTAGGGATAGAGTAAAGGATGGCCAAGTAATCATAGGGAACCAAACTTTAAGCGTTGACCTGATGGTGGTAAACATGACAGATTTCGACGTCATACTAGGCATGGATTGGTTAGCTGAAAATCGAGCTAGTATAGACTGTCACCAAAAGGAAGTAAAATTTTCACCACCGATAGGACCTACCTTTAAATTTAAAGGCACAAATACCGGGATTACCCCCAAGGTAGTCTCGATGATGAAAGCAAAGAAGTTAGTCCAACAAGGTGGATGGGCTATATTAGCATGTGCTGTAGACGTGAGAGGAAAGGAAGAGACCCTAGTAAACGTGCCAATAGTAAACGAGTTTCCGGATGTATTTCCGGATGACTTACCTGGAATACCCCCTTCCCGAGCGGTCGACTTCGTCATCGAACTCGAGCCGGGAACTGGGCCTATTTCCAAAGCACCCTATCGCATGGCACCAGCTGAGTTGAAAGAACTCAAGGCGCAACTGCAAGACTTACTAGATAAAGGATTCATTCGACCTAGCGTGTCCCCCTGGGGTGCGCCAGTGTTGTTTGTTAAGAAGAAAGATGGATCGATGCGTCTGTGCATCGATTACAGAGAGCTAAACAAGAGGACCATAAAAAACAAATATCCTCTGCCTAGAATAGAAGACTTGTTTGATCAACTCAGAGAAGCAACAGTATTCTCTAAGATAGATCTTCGGTCCGGTTACCACCAAATTAGGATTAATGAAAAAGACGTACCAAAAACAGCATTTAGGACAAGGTACGGTCACTACGAGTTTGTAGTGATGTCATTTGGCCTCACCAATGCCCCAGCTGTATTTATGGAGTTAATGAACCGGGTATTCAAAGAATGCCTAGACATGTTTGTGATTGTGTTCATTGACGACATCCTCATATACTCGAGAACCGACCTAGAGCACGAGGAACACCTCCGAAAAGTCCTAACCACCCTAAGAGAGCACAAGTTGTACGCCAAGTTCTCCAAATGCGAATTTTGGTTACGACAAGTCTCTTTCCTAGGACACGTGGTGTCAAAGGACGGAATATCTGTAGATCCCACCAAGGTCGAAGCGATCACAAAATGGGAACGCCCAACTACGGTAACGGAAATAAGGAGTTTCCTAGGATTGGCGGGATATTATCGAAGGTTCGTACAGAACTTCGCTAAAATATCCTCGCCTTTAACAAAGTTAACAAAAAAAGGGGTGCCATTTAGATGGGATGATGCTTGTGAGGCAAGCTTCCAGAACCTAAAAGAGAGATTGGTAACCGCCCCGGTACTCATAGTACCCGAGAGCTCAGAAGGATATGTGATCTATAGTGATGCCTCCATGAAAGGACTGGGATGTGTGTTAATGCAACACGGCAAGGTTGTCGCATACGCATCTCGTCAACTTAAAGAATATGAAAAGAACTACCCTACCCATGACCTAGAGTTGGCCGCTGTAGTGTTCGCGCTGAAAATCTGGCGACATTACCTGTATGGCGAGAAAACTCAAATTTTTACCGACCACAAAAGTTTGAAATACTTCTTCACCCAGAAAGAGTTAAACATGAGGCAGAGAAGGTGGTTAGAATTGGTGAAGGATTATGACGTAGATATCCAGTACCACCCTGGGAAAGCAAATGTGGTTGCAGATGCCTTGAGTAGAAAGACGGTCCACTCGTCGGCCCTCATTACGAGGGAAGTAAGGGTACAAAGAGAGTTCGAGCGAGCCAACATAGCTGTAGCGACCGAGGGAGTCATAGCACAGCTGGCCCGACTCACGGTACAACCTACACTTAGGCAGAGAATTATTGTCTCCCAACAAGAGGATCCTAACCTACAGAAAGTCCTAGGACAGCTAGACGAAAGTCCAGTAGATGGATTCTCGAAGTCATCAGATGAAGGACTATTGTATCAGGGACGCTTATGTGTTCCAGCAATAGAAGATTTAAGGAAGGAAATACTGATGAAAGCTCACAACTCACCATTTGCGATGCATCCAGGAGGTACTAAGATGTACCAAGATTTAAAACAACACTTTTGGTGGAAGAGCATGAAGAGGGATGTGGCCGGGTTTGTGAGCAAGTGCTTAGTTTGTCAACAAGTGAAAGCTCCAAGACAAAAGACGGCGGGGTTGTTACAGCCCCTAAGCATACCAGAGTGGAAGTGGGAAAACATAGCGATGGACTTCATAGTAGGTTTACCCAAAACGCCCAAGGGCTATACAGTGATCTGGGTAGTTGTCGATAGGTTGACCAAGTCGGCACACTTTCTACCTGGGAAGGTTACATATACAGTTGACAATTGGGCACAACTGTACGTGAAAGAAATAGTAAGACTACATGGAGTCCCAGTGTCTATAGTGTCGGATCGGGATCCACGCTTTACGTCAGCGTTTTGGCGCGGACTTCAAAAAGCACTGGGTACCCGCCTCGACTTTAGTACCGCCTTTCACCCTCAAACAGATGGACAAACGGAGCGTTTAAACCAAATTCTAGAGGACATGCTACGCGCTTGCGTACTAGATTTTAAGGAAAGTTGGGATTCCAAACTACACCTAATGGAATTCTCGTATAACAACAGTTTCCAAGCAACTATTGGAATGGCACCGTTTGAGGCCCTGTACGGGAAACGGTGTAGGTCCCCACTGTGTTGGGACGAGGTAGGAGAGAAAGAATTAGTAGGACCCGAGTTGGTTCGACTCACCAATGAGGCTGTCCAGAAAATTCGAGCGAGGATGCGTACCGCTCAAAGTAGACAGAAAAGCTACGCCGATGTAAGGCGTAAAAGCCTGGAGTTTGAGGTGGGGGACCCAGTATTCCTCAAGGTGGCACCTATGAAAGGTGTGTTAAGATTCGCACATAAGGGCAAGTTAAGTCCTAAATTCATTGGACCATTCGAGATCCTAGAGCGAGTTGGTCCGGTAGCGTATAAGTTAGCCTTACCTCCAGCCCTCTCAGGAGTACATGATGTATTTCATGTGTCGATGCTGAGGAAGTACATTACGGATCCTATCCACGTAATAGACTACGAACCACTCCAACTCAATGAAGATATGAGCTACGAGGAAAAACCAGTAAGAATCTTAGCTAGAGAGGTAAAGACCTTACGCAACAGGAGTATTGCATTCGTTAAGGTACTATGGCGGAATAACCATAGTGAGGAAGCCACGTGGGAGCGTGAGGACGAGATAAGAGAGAAATACCCCGAATTGGTACAAGAGTTTGAGACTTTCGAGGACGAAAGTTCTTTTTAGGGGTAGATAATGTAACGACCCGGGAAAGAAAGAAAGAAAAAGAAAATATTATATATATATATATATATATATATATATATATATATATATATATAATAAATGAAAACGAGAAAACGAAAAAAAAAAAAAAAAAAAAAAACCCAGTCGCCGGAAAACCCGCGAGTTTTCCGGCGACCGCCGTGTTTCGCGGAACCCACGCGAAACGACGGCCACAGCACGCCCACCCTCAGCCCAGCATCTTCAGAACGCCTGCAAAGGGAGAAAAGAGAGAAAAATTTCGAGAGAGAGAGAGAGATTTCAGACAAACGTCGGCGAGTGTTCAGTTTCTCCGACGAGCCCTCAAACCACCCTTAAACCGACACCAAACAACCTGTTACTACCGTAAGAGAGATCCCTAACGAAAGCACAATAACTCAGGGGCATTTGGTGTTATTTCGTAAGCGTCGTCGTCGGTAACCGAGGTCGGAAAGTTAGGTTTCTTAATCGATTCTTAGATCTATGGCTTTTAGGAGCTTTTAGGCCGCAAAACTCCCAAAAAGGAAAGAAGAACGACGAACAAAGAGGAAAAGAGAAGGAAGAGGACCGAAATCGGCAACGAAAACGCCGCGGGAAGGAGAGAGAAAACTCGCCGGAAAATCGGCCAAAGTCGGGTAAGGAAGACGAGATCCACGGATCCGGGTCAACCCGAACCCAGAACCCGGGAGAGCCAGCCCGTTTCCCCCCTTGGCCTCTGCCTTCGGCCCAGCCCAACTACAGCGGCCCAAACCTCAAACCGGCCCAGAAGCTACGGTTCAGTTGAACCAACCCAGACTAGACCCGCGGTCCAATTGAGCCGGCCTGCAAACCAAACACTTGCGGCCCAGCCCAGTAAGCCGAGGCCCAACGTTTAGCCTTGGCCCAGTAGCCTTCCACAGCCCGCGACCCGAACCACGACCCGAACCGGACTGCGACCCGCGCTTCGACCCGACACTACCGCCCGACGTGGCTTTCTCTGCTGCTGCCACGTGTCACACAGCGGCGCGGCAGTCCTCGGCTCAGCTCGGCGCAAACGGCTCGGGCTCCCTCCGGTGACGCTCCGGCGGCTCCTCCGGCGGCTCCAGCGGCTGTTCGGCTCGGCTCACCTGTTTTCAGCCCGGTTTCCACTGTTTCGACCCTCCCGGATCTGTTTTCGGCCCCGATTAAGGTATCCGAGGCCGTTTTAGAGCCGTATTTCACATTTATTAAATTAGGTAAATTAATTGTGAAATACTAACGGAAAGTGGTGAACGGTGTGATAGGAAACAAACCCCAGCGAAGTAGGAAGCAGCTCTCACGGGACGGGAGCTTACGTTTAGCTATTTAGGGAGTACTTCGGCTGAGGCCAACCAAGTAAGTGGCCTTACTATAGGATAGGCTATATAAATTGTATGATGCTTGATGATATGTGCCAGTTTATACATATTTTGTTGAGTGACGCTTAATATGTTTGACGCACGTTGTGGCATTATGATGAGCATGATGATTGCATGATTTTTACCTTAATATGATGATGTTTTCCATATTGAGCATGCTAGATGATGATGAGTGCCATATTGCATCATGTCGTTAGATCGACGTAGGACACAACCCTAAGAGCATGAAAATGATATTAATATAAATATCCACGATATGCGTTACCTAGAGTAACAAAGAGATGAGACTAGAGGGTTGTGTCAGAAGAGACATTACGATGGATTTAGAGGGACCTCATGCATTTTGTATGTTCATAAGCATAGGGCTACTTCCCCTAGAGATGATGAGTGCGGACGCGCACCTTATGATGAGCGCGGATGCGCACAGGTGCGAAAGCACACAGATGAGGGTGTTCATGAGGCGCATGACACTATGGGGTTCCGCTGACCTCCGGACGTCGCTACAGATTAGCTTGACCAGAGGGTCCAGGGGGTGTGCGAGCGCCCTGGGGACTCACACTCGCACGTGTGAGTCGTGTGTAGGGAGGTACTACACATCCAATTTGTCCGAGACTGGAGGCCACCCCTAAGATGATTAGAGATAGGTCCCTATTCATGATTGCATGTGTTTGCATTAGCATGGCCCCTATAGTGGGGTCACTTACTGAGTATTTCTTCGAAATACTCAGGCCGTGCGCCATGTTGTTTTTCAGGTAAAGGCAAGGCTCCCATGTACGGTTGACGGTGGCATCGTGATCAGAGACTGTGGCGCGTGCATAGGATAGTTGCATATTTAAAATTCCTAGTCTTGGTTAGGATAGGGCGTTTGCATTTCATTCATTTATATTAATTAATTTGTAATCATTTTATTTTGTCTTTTGAACTCTAGCATGATGTTTGAAACACGTAAGTCCGGCAGTGTTTTTCAATGTTTTAACGTATTCTGAAGTTTTAAAATTTTCCGCTAGTAAAGATGAGCATGCTTAGGTTTTTATTCTGCATTAGAGATGAGCATGAGACGTTAGTGGCGACTCTAGATATGTGGAAATTTAGGGTCGTTACAATAGCCTAATCTTCTTTTATCACCCTAAGGCTTACATGAAGGAGTAGAACATTCATCAATATAGCCTAATCCTGAGCACCTATAGTTAACTTTTTAATAGACTCTTTAGCCTTACTAAGTTCTTGCATAGTATTTGATTCCTTTTCTTTGAGTAATTTAATTAACTCATTTTTTCACAACAATTATGCTCAAGAAATTTAATTTTATCAATTAATGCAGTTTTCTCATCACAATCAAATACATGTTTTTTACCGGGTATATCAAATTTTACGACATAAGTTACTTTAAATAACTTTAAATAATTCATCATAAGATGAGATTCAAGAATTACCTGTCTTCTTCATCCTCTTTGTTACCGTGAGCCATGACTTCATCCTCTTTGTCACCGTGAGCCATAACTTCATCCTCTTTGTCACCGTGAGCCATGACTTCATCCTCTGTCACCGTGAGCCATGACTTCATCCTCTTTGTCACCGTGAGCCATGACTTCATCCTCTTTGTCACCGTGAGCCATGAAGCAAAAATTTGAGTTAGTTCAAAAGTTTTCCAAATTTCATATGCTAAACAACACATAGATACAATGTTAAATTAATCACTACTTAGGGCACAACAAAGACAATGTAGAGCACTAGCATTAAATACATTTATTTTTATCATACTCATCAAATTCATTCTCTCATTTAAGCTCCTCAATATTATAAACAATTTTTATTGGAATATAAGGGCCTTACTAACATTTAAGCAAATAAATTTTCATTCTAGCTCTCCTTGAATATAAGGGCCTTTACTAAGATTTAAGCAAATAAATTTTCATTCTAGCTCTCCAGTATAATTTGTTCCATCAAAATAAGGAGGTCTAGAAGTTGAAACCGTTTTTAACACACATTTTTCATAAGCTCTAAAAATAAAGTTTATATAAAAAAAAAAATCAATAAGAGCAACTGCTCTGATAATTGTTGGATCGTATAACAACCTAGAGGGGTGAATAGGGTTTCAACAATATAATTATTAATTTTTTTTTTAATAACAATAAAACTTGATACCATGCAATACCATAGAATAAAACTTAACAATAATTTAAATAGAAAAAGGGTTAGAAAATATAACACCGTAGTTTTATAGTGGTTCCGTCAAACTCGACCAACTCTACTCCCCAAGTGCCTTTGGAAATTTGAATAAAACTTTCTAACTCTTTACTCGGATCAAAGCCCAACCGCTACACCGCTCCTTTTACGAGTTCAAGAGCAAATTCAATTCTTTCCACGGCTCAAGATCAAACCGATACACCGCTCTTTTTACGAGTTCAAGAGTAAATTCAATTCTTTCCACGGCTCAGGATCAAACCGGTACAATTGTCTGAAACTTTATAGAAACACACCACACACCACAACTCTCTGAAGGAGTGGATTTACAATTTTCTCAAGAAATAAAATTGGAAGCTTGAGAGAGAGCAACAATGGAGGCTTTTAAAAAAAAGTTTTAGATCGAGGAAACTATGAAACTATGGGAGTTGTGTATTGTGTTCTATGATCTGTGTGTTGTGTTCTGAAGAAAAATATGAAGAATATACATCTCTCTCAAAATAGAATAAACAAATAGAATAAACAAGAAATAAAATTGGAAGCTTGGAAGATAGTAACAATGGAGGCTTTTAAAAAAAAGTTTATGATCGAGAAAACTTGGAGGTTAGCTTGGAAGATAGTAACAATGGAGGCTTTTAAAAAAAAGTTTATGATCGAGAAAACTTGGAGGCTTTTAAAAAAAAGTTTAAGATCGAGGAAACTATGAAACTATGGGAGTTGTGTATTGTGTTATATGCTCTGTGTTGTGTTCTATGCTTTGTGTGTGTGTTCTATGCTTTGTGGGTTGTGTTTTATGGTTTGTGTGTTGTGTTCTAAAAGATGAGTTTAAATAGTGATCAAGTCCTAAAAATAGGAATTGATACGGACCACTAAAACATGAACGAGACTTTAACCACTAACACTAATATTTATTTATTTTTAAATTTACCATAAAAAATTATAGACCACCTGTTTCATTTAAATAAATAAATATATATATATATATATATATTATATTATTTTAAATAAATATTAAAAAAAATTTAAATTCATTTTTATTATATATATTATACATATTTAAATGTAATAATATAATAAAAAAATGTTAATGAAAACAGAGTAACAATTAAAAAAAGTAATGGAACAGTTTTATAAATCTAATTAAAATCATTAAAATGTAATTGAAATAATTTTATAATTCAAATATTTTTCTCTCTCAAAACTAGTTTTCGTAATTAAAATCATTATAAATGTAATTGAAATAATTTTCTTTCTTAACCTAAAACATTGATGGTTACTCTACCAAAGTTATAAATGTCATACTTTTATTGGTCCATGATGTCAATTTTGCCGCTGGTTCATGATGTCAATTTTGTCACCACATCATCAATTTTGTCACCACATTATCACGTCAGGTATCTTGTTTTGACTGAAACTTCTTCGTTTTATCTCTAATTTGAGTGAACTAAAAAAGACGTTAAAATTGTTATTTCTAACCTTACACTGTGGACAAAATACTTAAAATTGTTAATAATTGAAGATAGATCTGTTATCATCACAACATGAATTAATTAATTTGAGATTAAGGGTCAAAAAGCCAATACAATGTGTGTTCGAGGGCACGGTTCTTGGGCTAATCAAGCTCTAAGGATCTTAAACTTTCTCGTAGAGGTCTAAAATGAATCCAGATGATAAATATAAAAACAAAAATAAAAATGGGCGTCGCCTAGACTTGAACTAAAGACCTTCAGTGTGTTAGATTGATGTGATAATCAAATACACCACGACACCGTTGGAAGTTTCCCCATAAAGTCAGCCAAACTATAGAGTTAAGCCCATGTTGAGTTTTATGTCCTAAAACTCATAGTTTGTAAACAAAAACATATTCTATTTTCAATAAAGTTATTATTGATGTTTATTCAGTAACGATTGTTATCGAATAAAGTGAATTTTACGACCATTAATCTAAATTCAATAAACTAAGAACACTCTAGCTATAGTATGATTACTTGAACTATATGTAGAGACATAAGAGTGAATCAAGTTCAAGTATATAGTCAAAATGATCTATAGTACAGGGATAAGGCTGAGTACCTTATCCCGGAGACACTATGGATGTGGCCCACTTTGTATATGATATAAACAATGTGATCACTAAATTGTACATGTGGAGATATGTGAGTGGGGGCATCCTATGCAATGAGTATTGCATAAGATCGGACCATGAAGAAAATCACTCTTACTTTATAATGTCGTTTACTGTTGAGACTAATTTTTTCATTCGATGACCTTGGTAACTCGACATTAATCCTGAGATAACTATGAACTTCTGTTTATTCAAAATTATTCTTAGATTTTCATGGGTGAAAGTGACTCGAGTTTGCCGACTCAATAAGCCTCCCATTTCAGGGTTAAGACTGGGTGAATAGCTGGGAACATAGGGTGCAAGATAGAACTCACTCCTACCCGCTTTTAGGGATAGTAGAGAGGTTGTTCCCTTAAGTACTGACTCCAAGTCTTGAACAAGGGGCCCCACCCTCTCATTCGCTCGAGAGGGATTCGGTTTGGTGGTTGGACCACAAACCAATTGTTCATTAGAGGATCAGTGGGACTTGAGGAACAAGAAGTAACTTTAAGGGTAAAACGGTAAATTGACCCAACTCTAGTTACGAACAACCTGTGAAGGATCGACTTGCTAATCATAGTTATATCAAATGGACAAAAATATATCTATAGTGAGGGGAGTGCAACTACTAGGCTATAGTGGAGTGTCCTAGTAGTTAACGAATGTTGGTTAACTGGGTTAATGAGTTTAGCCAGTTAATCTCGGATCATTGGAGCCCATGATCTATAGGTCCATTAGGTCCCCCTGCTAGCTCATATCGGACTAAACCTTAGAATAGTGTGACGAGTGAGTTCGAAGTGTTCGAATTCAAATTAGGAAATATGCACTACATATATACGATATATTTAACCGCATTTTTGTTTTAATTACGAATTAAACAAAATTTGAAATTAATTATTTAAATTAATTGTTGAATTATAATGGAATATTGAGTGTTAATATATGGTTTAACCAAACTTGCATGTTTGCCACATAATCCCACAAATTTGAGTGGAATTTTGAGTATCAAAATTTGGTTTAACCAAACTTGCATGTTTGCCAAATAAACCCCACAAATTTGAGTGGAATTTTGAGTGTCAAAATTGGGTTAACTCAAACTTGCATGCTTGCCACATAATCCCACAAATTTGAGTGGAATTTTAAGTAACATTTGGTAATATCAAATTTGCATGAACATGCAAATATGACTCTATAAATAGAGTGATCAAGTACATGTAAATCCTTCTTGAAAAACTTTGAGAAAATCTCTCAAAACTCTCTCTCTTTGCATATACAAAATTCCTATCAAGTTTAGTCACTTCCCGGATTCCACAATCCCGTTTTAAGGCCGTAAAATAGTAGGGAAGACACTAGTGGTGATTCGAAACCGGTTCATGAGGAAAAATAAATTTGAACTACAAAAGGTTAGTATTCAAACTCATTCGGTTTTAATGCTTTTGAGCATGATAGCTAATTTACTATAATTGATGTACTTAGAGTGCCTAAGATCCAAATTGCTTCCGCACGTGTTATAGTAACACCATCAATTGGTATCAGAGAAAGTTTTAGGCACTTTATTTACATTAATTTGAGCATGGTGGATACCATCTCATGAATGAAATTTTGTGGTTGCTAAAGTGGATGCTTATGGTTTTGGCATTTTTTTTTATGCTTCCATTTGATACAATTACTGTAATTGGCCTAATGTGTATGGGTTTTAATGAGTGAAGAAAGGTCTATAATTTTTATGGAGTCCTTAGAGTCCATTTTAGGTTGTAATTAATCGATAATGGAAACAAAAGCAAGCTGAACCAAAGAAGATGGAAGAGGCGGTTTGGGTGTTTTTCTGCTGGTTGGGATCCGGTTCAACATTTTTAAGGGTTGGTTCGATCGATTCGTGATCCTCGGGAGTGGTTCACGTTAATTTCAAATTATTAATGTAATAATTAGTTAATTGCTTGCTTTAAAATGCCAAAACCAGTCCACTTTAGTGTGTTTAATTAATTATGCATTGTGAATATATGTTTTAATTAAATAGAAAATGTATATGCATAAAGTATGTCATATAGATTTAAAATCCCACCATAGGCTAAGCATGTTTCATGCATTACAAGTATGTTATAATGTATATGCATAAAGTATGTCATATAGATTTAAAATCCCACCATAGGCTAAGCATGTTTCATGCATTACAAGTATGTTATAAGTGTTATAACGTAAAGTATGCATGTTTAGGGTTCCATGAGTGATAGATATAAATTATTATATTATTGCATGGAATGAATGATTATATAATTGTTATATAAAGCATGTTAGATGCATGTTATAGGTTATTTTCAACGTCATAAAACAAGATAGACGTTAAAATCTATAACACAGATAAATGCATGCTCACTTAAGGTTAACAACCAAGCACGATCAATTTTAATAGTTAAAATAGGTCGATATCTTGTGAAACTGCGGTTATAAGGAAGCTCACCTGGCACGATCTTGTCTAAGGCTAGAGGTACTTAAGTTGACGGTTTACGGAACACCTGCTACCTGGGGATCAGGTCAGTACTTGAGCTTAGTTAGCCCAGTTTACAAGCATGCGTGAGTGATGTAAGATTTTTTTTTTAAATAAAAAATCACCTAGACATCATAGGTAAAAATCCAGTATAAATGTTATACTTGGAAAAATCACCTAGACTTAGGTTATATTTAATTAGCCGGAATATACCTAAGTAATAAGTATACCCAACCATCTAAAATACATAATGGGAGGAAAAAGGTATATGAGATACATCGTTTTCTTTTTATGCTCTCTGGAAAATTCACACCGTGAGATTCATGCTCGGTCTCGTGTCGCCCTGGGAGCGGCCTCCATTCGGAAGATATTTGCACGAGTCAATAACAATGTGAATAGATAAAGTATTTATAGTAAGTGAGAGAAGGAAGTATATCAACACATCCAATGGTCTCCACCACTAGGTTGCATCGTGAGATTCTCATGTTCTGTCTGCATGTTGCCCTAGAGCAACTACCCATTCGGAGGGTCGTAACATGTAAGGACCGGGTTGACTCGATGGCTCTAAAAGACGGGTAAATTTTTCCTTCTTGATAAAACCATTAAAATTTAAAACAGAATTTACATTATAATCAAAATAGTGTGTAATACAACATAATAGTTAAAAAACATAATAAGGAATAGACACAAAACATTTTAAAACAAAGGTTTGAGAACGACGGGTGAGGTTAGTCTATGGCACCTGCTCCAGAGTCCGCTCCTGACCTTGACCAGCTCCTTATCACCTGGAAAAAAAATGGAGAATAAGGAATGAGTACAAGACTCAGTAAGTAGCCTACTTGTAGGCTCTTAATCGTGTCCTTGATATGCTCGGGCACCACATTCTTTGTTCTTACTTGTTCTTGATCTTGTTCTTGTTGTTAGTACTTAGGCCCTTTTAATTCTTGTTCTTGACTTGGGGTTCTTATCTTGATCTTTCTTGATGACCTTGATCCTTGAATCCTAAAACCTTGGTTTTCCTTTAAAGCCTTAGTACTATGGTTTTTGGTTCTTAGTCCTTTGTTCCTGGTTCTTGTCCTTAGAACTAGGATCTTGATCCTTGTTCTATTCCTTGATCTTTCTCTTGTTCTTGGTACTTTCTTGGTTCTTGTTTTGTTCTTGATTCGTTCTCCAAGACACTCCCCCTAGAATTTACGGCATTAGACATGTACCTGACAATCTTGTGTCCAAGGCTTCATGTGTTCCAAGTGACACAGCCTTAACCTACGTCCAAGGCTTCATGCGTTCCAAGCGACGTAGTCTTGCTGCATCTTAGAGTTTGCCCTTCGATACAGTCTGCTTAATCCTATGCCCAAGGATTCATGCGTTCCAAGCGGCATAGTCTGAAAACCTACACCCAAGGCTTCTTACGTTCCAAGCGATATAGTCTTAATACTGCATCAAGGGCTTACCCCATAATACAGTCTGCTTAACCTATGCCCAAGGCTTCATGCGTTCCAAGCGGCATAGTCTGAAAAACCTACATCCAAGGCTTCTTACGTTCCAAGCGATGTAGTCTTAATACTGCATCAAGGGCTTGCCCTATAATACAGTCTGCTTAACATACGTTCAAGGCTTCATGCGTTCCAAGCAGCGTAGTCTAAGTCATGAGCATGCTGTACCGTGGGAGGTCTTAGAAGGTTCTTGATTCGTGGCTAAGGTAACGTACTCTCTTCTTGTTCCTCCGTGACTTTAGACTACTCCCTTTAATAGACCGTAAAAGTCACTTGCTCGGTGCATACTTAAACATGGCATCTTGCAAGTCTGCAGGGCATCTCTTCTAGGTGAGGAAAACTTGAGGCATGACATCCTGCAAAGGAAACATGGTGCAGGGCATCCCACCTAGAAGAGGAATTCTTGGGCACCGCTTGGTGGGAGGTCATGGGTAACTTTGGACATGACTAGAGTATTACCTAGCATTCTTGAGTTCCTTGTGTTTGGGGACCTTGGTCCCTCATCCTTGAGTGGTACCTAACATTCTTCTTACTTGGGTAGTTGTAAAGCTTGTGTGTTGTTGTTCTTGGTTCTTAATCTTGTAAGTTTCTAAGGTCCTTGATTTATTGAGGTATAAGTTGTAACTTGTATTTGTAACCATATGAACCCATCTTAGTGTGAGTTGTTCTAGAAGGTCATAGATTCCTAGGGAGTTCTTTAGAGTGTTCTAGAAGAGTCTAGAGTCTTGTGGCGTTTCCTTTAGGTGGTTCTTGGGTCCTAACTTGGTTTAGGTACCAAACTTGCTCCAATCAACTTGAAACCTCAAACTTATCTTCATGCTCTTCATAATCGACCTTATAAGAAGTAGTGAATCATTTGAAGCATGTATAGACCTTGAAATCTCTTAAGTAGTCCTAGGGGCATTTTGGTCATTTTACACCTAATTCTTAGTTTTGCTACTTAACGTTTTCCAATGGCTTTTCAAACTTCACCAAATCATCAAACATCATAAAATAAGATCTACTTCAGGGTTTCATAGCATTTGGAGGTCATCTAGGTCATGAACCGTAGGTAGATGTCCTTAGGGGCATTATGGTCATTTTGCACCATTTCTTGGTTTACCTACTTATCCTTATCCAATGACTACCAAACTTACCTCAACATGCTCTGGTATCCTCAGCATTAAAATTTCATAGACAGCGGAGTTCATCTAGTGGGTTATTTTAACGTTACCTAAATCCCGAAAAATTTGTTCGGTTCAAGGTCTTAACTTACAGTTCCTAGGGTTTTTTCTTTCATATATCCTAATTTCATACTTGGTTTAGAGTTCATATGGAAGTCCAAGCGATTCCTACAAGCATTTCTTAACAAAAAGTCCAAGGTGGCTACTTACCTTGTTGTCAACGTTCGGGAACTCTTCTCTTGAGCTTCCGGTACCCGAATTACTTCAACTTTCCTTTCACAGACTCCTTATTGTGTCTACTTTCTGGAACATAGAGTTTTTCATGAGAACCGGTCTGGAAGGGAGTTAAAATAGAGAAAAACTGAGGGAAGGTCGAGTTTTGGGTTGACATGGCCGGTTCAACTGAACCGACCACGTCATCGTCTTCTTCCTCCAGACGGGAAGAAGTCGCACGCAACCGTTCGTGCCGCCATCTGTAACTCGCCCTCCCCAGCTCCTATCATGCCGTTTCACCCCTCGATTCCTTCAAGAAACTTAAAGAGGGTGTTAGAAGAAGAGCTAGGGATAGATTTTGTACCTTTTCTTGGATTGTAGCCTAAGATATTTGCTTCCAAAGTTCGTCCAAAATATGATTTCTCGCCATAGTAAAAACAGAGGATTTCTTATTGGGTAGCCGATTCTAGGGGTTTTCGAAGCTCGATTTCTTCACGAAACCTCTTCCTTATTCTTCCTTCAAGATAAAGGAATTGGTTTGGAGGAACAACTTTGAGTGTGGGATCTTAATTTTGAGAAACCACTCTCGGTCTGCAAGTTACCCAACACCTCCAATTTTCGATCTCTTGGGTATCTTGTTCTACGACGTTTCAGCTCTCCATTCCTTCATAGAACTTGTGGGTAATCGTGTTTAGAAGCTATAGGAACAAGTTTGAAAGGAAATGGTGGAGAATTTCTCTCGAATTTAGAAGAAACCCAAGAGTAGGAGACCCAAAATCTAAACACTTATTGCCAACGATTGGGAGCTCGAACTTGCTCGATTCTTGTTCCAAACGATTGCCACAACTTCAGAATTTATAGGCGAAACTTAAACCGACATTGGGAGCTCGTCGTGAATTGTCGGTTGGATTTTCTTGAAAATTCATCGGAAATATCTACTCCGATCAGAGACTCACCGACTTTGGTTTTGAATCCTAGCCGTTGGATGTGATGATCTGTCCATCTTCTAGATCATATCCAATTTTAGGGAAGATCTAACGGTTGATATTTGAGTTTTGAGAGATTTTGCTCAGATAGTCACTGTAGATGCTCTGATTCTGATCAGAGGGGCATTTTCGTAATTATCCATTCTTCCAGGGGTATTATGGTAATTTTTCACTTTCCGAATATTTTAATATTATTTTCCTGAAAAATCCATAATTTTTCTAAAAATCCTTCATCTCAGGTTGATCATTCTTTCCTTCTTGAGCATCTTGAAATTTCTTCTAGATAAGGAACTAAAAATCCGGAAAAATCCTTAATAATTGAAAAAATGACCTTTTTGCCCTTTTCACTTACTTTTACATTCCAATCCTTTTTCCATAGGTCTTAAACTCCTTAACATTACTTGTTAGGGTATAAGAATAACTTGCTTGAGATCATCATCCTTGATTAATCCTTACTTTCTCCCCTTTTGATCATTTGGGTCTTACATGGGCGGCTTATTTTAGTTGGATCTAATTCCTTTCATATTTTGGGTGTTACATAACATGAGAGTCAGAACAACGCAAACTCCAGAAATGGATAGGATTTCTTAGGTCCATTCCTAACTTTGGCTTTTTCATTCGATAGCATTGTTAGAGCCGATCTCTGAGGTCTGAAAATGGCGGGTCACACTTACAATGAATTACTAAGAGTTAGTATATTCTTGACCAAAGTGGCGACGACTAAAACACTATAGGAATAAGAGTTATTATGGGATTAGTGTTTAAGTCAAGAATGTCTTGGTTTAGTGAAGAAGTGATTGACTGTCCCTCGGTAGCAATTGCTCTAACTCACTAAAGTATCGTTGCAAATTAATAATTTTGGGTACATTATTACATTTGCTAAACTTGATTGGATTAAAAAGGATTAAGTCAATTCACTAATAGAATGTGTTTTAAATTTCAGCATGTTAAGCTCAATAGTACAATTACTCGCTTCTGAGAAATTAAACGGCGACAATTACGCAACTTGGAAAGCAAACCTAAACACAATAGGTGTAATTGATGATTGAAGGTTTGTTTTAACTGAGGAATGTCCTCCAAAACCCATCTCAAATGCAAACTGAACAGTTCGGGATGCATATGACAGATGGACAAAGGCAAATGACAAAGACCGAGTGCACACTTTAGCTAGCATATCTGATGTTTTGGCTAAGAAACACGATGTTATGAGTACTACTAAAGAGATTATGGAATCTCTAAAAAGGGATGTTTGGACAACCATCCTTCTCCCTTAGACATGACGCCATAAAATACGTTTACAATTGCCGTATGAAAGAAGGGACCTCAGGTAGAGAACATGTACTGGGCGTGATGGTCCATTTCAATGTGGCAGAAGTAAATGGAGCTGTCATGGATGAGAAGAGTCAAGTCAGTTTTATCATGGAGTCTCTTCCGAAGAGCTTCTTCCAGTTCCGCACAAATGCGATGATGAACAAGATAAAAGATAACTTGACTGCTCTTCACAATGAGCTACAAACTTATCAGTCCCTCTTAACGAACAAGGGACAAATAGGAGAAACAAATGTTGTTGTCTCTAAGAAATTACTACGAGGAAAATCAACTTCTAAAAATGTTTTGTTAAAGAAAGAGGGTAAGGGGAAAAAAAGATTCCTACTGACCACAAACACAAGGTTCAAAAGGCAGATCAAGGAAAATGTTTCCATTGCAACGAAAACAGGCACTGGAAGAGAAACTGCCCAAAATACCTTGTAGAGAAGAAAGCCGAAAAGGCACAACAAAGTAAATTTGATTTACTAGTTGTAGAAATATGTTTGTAGAGTATAATCACTCAACCTGGATACTGGATTCAGGGGCCACTAATCATATTTGTTCTTTTTTTTTTTCAGGAAACTAGTTCCTAGAGAATGCTTGCGGAAGGCAAGATAACACTTAGGGTTGGAACAGAAGATGTTGTCTCAGCAAGATCAGTAGGAAATTTAAAGTTGTGTTTTTTTTTTTTGAGATAGATTCATTATATTAGATAATGTACTTTTTGTTCCTGGAATAAAAAGAAATCTAATATCTATCTTTTTTTTTATTAGAACAATTCTATGATGAGTTTCACTCAACTACCTGATTCGTTTTGGAGATATGCAGTGGAGACTGCTGCATACATTTTGAACATGGTTCCTTCAGAGTGTTTCAAAAACGCATTATGAGTTATGGAGAGGGCGTAAAGGTAGTTTACGTTACTTCAGGATGTGGGGATGCCCAGCACATGTGTTGGTGCAAAACACTAAGAAAATAGAACGTCATTCAAAATTATGCCTATTCATAGGATAACCCCAAAGAGACGAAAGGTGGTCTATTTTATGACCTCAAGAAAACAGAGTGTTTGTATCAACAAACGCTATTCTTAGAGAAAGACCACGTAAGAAATCATCAACCTCGCAACAAACTAGTATTGAGTGAGATTTCTAAAGAAGCTACTGATAAAAACAAAAAGAGTTGTTGATCAGGCTGGTCATTCAACAAGAGTTGTTGATGAAGCTGACACTTCTGGTCAATCACATTCTTCTCAAGAGTTGAGAATGCCTCGACGTAGTGGGAGGGTTATAACTCAACCCGATCGTTACTTGGGTTTGCAGAAACACAGGTCATCATACCTGATGATGGCGTTGAGGATCCATTGACTTATAAACAAGCAATGAATGATGAAGATATATATCAGTGGATCAAAGCGATGAATCTTGAAATGGAGTCAATGTACTTCAATTCAGTCTGAGAACTTGTAGATCAACCAGATGAGGTAAAACTTATTGGTTGCAAATGGATCTACAAGAGGAAACGAGACAGTAAGGTACAGATCTTTAAAGCTCGACTTGTAGCAAAGGGTTATACCCAAAGAGAGGGGTGGACTATGAAGAAACCTTCTCTCCTGTTGCTATGCTTAAACAGATTAGAATACTCTTTTCCATTGCCACATTTTATGATTGTGAAATTTGGCAAATGGATGTCAAGACAGCCTTTCTAAACGGAAATCTTGAGGAGAGTATGTATATGGCTCAACCAGAGGGGTTCATTGAACAGGATCACGAGCAAAAGGTTTGCAAGCTTAAAAGATCCATTTATGGGTTGAAGCAAGCATCTCGATCTTGGAATATAAGGTTTGATACTGCGATCAAATCTTATGGCTTTAAACAAAATGTTGACGAACCTTGTGTTTACAAGAAGATAGTCAATTCTACAGTAGTTTTCCTGGTGTTGTACGTTGGCGATATCCTACTCATTGAGAATGATGTGGAATTTCTGACTGACATTAAGTATTGGCTAATGACACAATACCAAATAAAACATTTGGGAGAGACTCAGTTTGTTCTTGGAATCCAAATTGTTCGGAATCGTAAGAACTAAACACTAGCATTGTCTCATGCATCATATATCGAAAAAATGTTGGTTCGATATAAGATGCAAGACTCCAAGAAAGAATTATTACCTTTCAGGCATGGAGTTCATTTGTCGAAGGAACAAAGTCCTAAGACACCTCAAGAAATTGAGGATATGAGACATATTCCCTATGTATCAGGAGTCGGTAGTCTGATGTATGCCATGTTGTGTACCTGACCCGACATATGCTATGCTGTGGGAATTGTAAGCAGATATCAGTCCAATCCGGGACATGCTCATTGGACTGCCGTTAAAAATATCCTCAAGTATCTTAGGAGAACGAGGGACTATATGCTAATGTACGGCACTAAGGATCTGATCCTTACAAGATACACTGACTCAGATTTTCAAATCGATATCGATTTGAGGAAATCGACATCGGGATCTGTTTTCACTCTAAACGGAGGAGCAATAATATGGATAAGTATAAGGTAAGGTTGCATTGCTGATTCCACCATGGAAGCTTAGTATGTTGCTGCTTGTGAAGTAGCAAAAGAATCAGTATGGCTTAGGAAGTTCTTAACTGATTTGGAAGTCGTTCCAAATATGCATCTGCCAATAACTCTTTGTTGTGATAACAGTGGAGCAATTGCAAATTCTAAAGAACCAAGAAGCCATAAGCGAGGAAAACATATTGAGCGCAAATATCATCTCATAAGGGAGATTGTGCAACGAGGAGATGTGATCGTCACACAGATAGCTTCTGAGCACAACATTGCTTGTAACGACCCGGGAAAGAAAGAAAGAAAAAGAAAATATTAATATATATATATATATATATATATATATATATATATATATATATATATATATATTATATATATATATAATAAATGAAAACGAGAAAACGAAAAAAAAAAAAAAAAAAAAAAAAAAAAACCCAGTCGCCGGAAAACCCGCGAGTTTTCCGGCGACCGCCGTGTTTCGCGGAACCCACGCGAAACGACGGCCACAGCACGCCCACCCTCAGCCCAGCATCTTCAGAACGCCTGCAAAGGGAGAAAAGAGAGAAAAATTTCGAGAGAGAGAGAGAGATTTCGGACAAACGTCGGCGAGTGTTCAGTTTCTCCGACGAGCCCTCAAATCACCCTTAAACCGACACCAAACAACCTGTTACTACCGTAAGAGAGATCCCTAACGAAAGCACAATAACTCAGGGGCATTTGGTGTTATTTCGTAAGCGTCGTCGTCGGTAACCGAGGTCGGAAAGTTAGGTTTCTTAATCGATTCTTAGATCTATGGCTTTTAGGAGCTTTTAGGCCGCAAAACTCCCAAAAAGGGAAGAAGGACGACGAACAAAGAGGAAAAGAGAAGGAAGAGGACCGAAATCGGCAACGAAAACGCCGCGGGAAGGAGAGAGAAAACTCGCCGGAAAATCGGCCAAAGTCGGGTAAGGAAGACGAGATCCACGGATCCGGGTCAACCCGAACCCAGAACCCGGGAGAGCCAGCCCTTCTCCCCCCCTTGGCCTCTGCCTTCGGCCCAGCCCAACTACAGCGGCCCAAACCTCAAACCGGCCCAGAAGCTACGGTTCAGTTGAACCAACCCAGACTAGACCCATGGTCCAATTGAGCCGGCCTGCAAACCAAACACTTGCGGCCCAGCCCAGTAAGCCGAGGCCCAACGTTTAGCCTTGGCCCAGTAGCCTTCCACAGCCCGCGACCCGAACGACGACCCGAACCGGACTTCGACCCGCGCTTCGACCCGACACTACCGCCCGACGTGGCTTTCTCTGCTGCTGCCACGTGTCACACAGCGGCGCGGCAGTCCTCGGCTCGGCTCGGCGCAAACGGCTCGGGCTCCCTCCAGTGACGCTCCGGCGGCTCCTCCGGCGGCTCCAGCGGCTGTTCGGCTCGGCTCACCTGTTTTCAGCCCGGTTTTCCACTGTTTCGACCCTCCCAGTTCTGTTTTCGGCCCCGATTAAGGTATCCGAGGCCGTTTTAGAGCCGTATTTCACATTTATTAAATTAGGTAAATTAATTGTGAAATACTAACGGAAAGTGGTGAACGGTGTGATAGGAAACAAACCCCAGCGAAGTAGGAAGCAGCTCTCACGGAACGGGAGCTTACGTTTAGCTATTTAGGGAGTACTTCGGCCGAGGTCAACCTAGTAAGTGGCCTTACTATAGGATAGGCTATATAAATTGTATGATGCTTGATGATATGTGCCAGTTTATACATATTTTGTTGAGTGACGCTTAATATGTTTGACGCACGTTGTGGCATTATGATGAGCATGATGATTGCATGATTTTTACCTTAATATGATGATGTTTTCCATATTGAGCATGCTAGATGATGATGAGTGCCATATTGCATCATGTCGTTAGATCGACGTAGGACACAACCCTAAGAGCATGAAAATGATATTAATATAAATATCCACGATATGCGTTACCTAGAGTAACAAAGAGATGAGACTAGAGGGTTGTGTCAGAAGAGACATTACGATGGATTTAGAGGGACCTCATGCATTTTGTATGTTCATAAGCATAGGGCTACTTCCCCTAGAGATGATGAGTGCGGACGCGCACCTTATGATGAGCGCGAATGCGCACAGGTGCGAAAGCACACAGATGAGGGTGTTCATGAGGCGCATGACACTATGGGGTTCCGCTGACCTCCGGACGTCGCTACAGATTAGCTTGACCAGAGGGTCCAGGGGGTGTGCGAGCGCCCTGGGGACTCACACTCGCACGTGTGAGTCGTGTGTAGGGAAGTACTACACATCCAATTTGTCCGAGACTGGAGGCCACCCCTAAGATGATTAGAGATAGGTCCCTATTCATGATTGCATGTGTTTGCATTAGCATGGCCCCTATAGTGGGGTCACTTACTGAGTATTTCTTCGAAATACTCAGGCCGTGTGCCATATTGTTTTTCAGGTATAGGCAAGGCTCCCATGTACGGTTGACGGTGGCATCGTGATCAGAGACTGTGGCGCGTGCATAGGATAGTTGCATATTTAAAATTCCTAGTCTTGGTTAGGATAGGGCGTTTGCATTTCATTCATTTATATTAATTAATTTGTAATCGTTTTATTTTGTCTTTTGAACTCCAGCATGATGTTTGAAACACGTAAGTCCGGCAGTGTTTTTCAATGTTTTAACGTATTCTGAAGTTTTAAATTTTTCCGCTAGTAAAGATGAGCATGCTTAGGTTTTTATTCTGCATTAGAGATGAGCATGAGACGTTAGTGGCGACTCTAGATATGTGGAAATTTAGGGTCGTTACATTGCTGATCCATTTACAAAGCCCCTCACGGCTAAAGTGTTTGAAGGGCAGCTAGTGAATCTAGGACTATGAGTTATGTAATCTAGAGCAAGTGGGAGAAAATGCATTGGTATGTGATGCCCTAGTTCATTGTATTTATGTCTTTCTCTCTACTCAACATTATAAAATCTCACTAGAGTTTTAGTCCAAGTGAGAGTTTGTTGGGTTTTATGTCCTAAAACTCATAGTTTGTAAACAAAAACATATTCTGTTTTCAATAAAATTATTATTGATGTTTATTCAGTAAAGATTGTTATTGAATAAAGTGAATGTTACGATCATTAGTATAAATTCAATAAACTAAGAACACTCTGGCTATAGAATGATTACTTGAACTATATGTAGAAACATAAGAGTGGATCAAGTTCAAGTATAAAGTCAACATTATCTATAGTACAGGGATAAGGCTGAGTACCTTATTCTGGGGACCCTATGGATGCGGCCCACTTTTGTATATGATATAAACAACGTGATCACTAAATTGTACATGTGAAGACATGTGAGTGGGGGCATCCTATGCAATGAGTATTGCATAAGATCGAACCATGAAGAAAACCACTCTCACTTTATAATGTCGTTTACTATTGAGACTAATTTTTTCATTCGATGACCTAGGTAACTCGATCTTAATCCTGAGCTAACTATGAACTCCTGTTTATTCGGAATTATTCTTAGATTTGCATGGGTGAAAGTGGCTCGAGTTTGCCGACTCAATAAGCCTCCCATTTCAAGGGTAAGACTGGGTGAATAGCTGGGGACATAGGGTGTAAGATGGAATTCACTCCTACCCGCTTCTAGAGATAGTAGAGAGGTTGTTCCCTTAAGTACTAACTCCAAGTCTTGAACAAGGGGCCCCACCCTCTCATTGTTCCGAGAGGGGTTCGGTTTAGTGGTTGGACCACAAACCAATTGTTCATTAGAGGATTAGTGGGACTTAAGAAACAAGAAGTAACTTTAGGGGTAAAATGGTAAATTAACCCAGCTCTAGTTACGAACAACCTGTGAAGGATCGACTTACTAATCATGGTTATATCAAATGGACAGAAATATATCTATAGTGAGGGGAGTGCAACTACTAGACTATAGTGGAGTGTCCTAGTAGTTAACGAATGTTGGATAACAAGATAAATGAGTTTAGCCGGTTAATCTCGGATCGTTGGAGCCCATGATCTGTAGGTCCATTAGGTCCCCCTGCTAGCTCATATCGAACTAAACCTTAGAACAGTGTGACGAGTGAGTTCGAAGTGTTCAAATTCAAATTAGGGAATACACGCTAAATATATACGATATATTTAACCGCATTTTGTTTTAATTATGAATTAAACATAAAGAGAGAATTGGAAATATTTAAATATTTTAATTATGAATAGGGATTTATAATCAATACGAATCCATTTGGATTGACATTTTATTTCATGTTAAATATTAATTAAATTTTTTATTTAATCATTTAATATTATTTTGATTTGAAATTAATTATTTAAATTAATTGTTGAATTAAAATAAAGAAAGTCAAAATGTTGACTTCACCTAATTGAAAAATACATGCTTGAGTGTTAAAATTTTGTTTAACCAAACATGCATGTTTGCCCAAGAAACCCCACAAATTTGAGTGGAATTTTGAGTGTCAAAATTTGGTTAACTTGAACTTGCATGCTTGCCACTTAATCCCACAAATTTGAGTAGAATGTTGAGTGTCAAAATTTGGTAATCTCAAGTTTGCATAACATACAAATATAACTCTATAAATAGAGTGATCAAAGTTTGCTTCAAAAACTTTGAGAAAATATCTCAAAACTCTCTCTTTTACCTATACTAAATTCTTATCAAGTTTAGTCACTCACAGGATTCCACAATCCTGTTCTAAGGTCGGAGAATAGTAGAGAAGACACTAGTGGTCGTTCAAAACCGGTTCGTGAGAAAAAAGGAATTTAAACTAGAAAAGGTTAGTATTCAAACTCATTTAGTTTGAATGTTTTTGAACATGCTAGCTAATTTACTTGAACAAACTTAAAATCCCTCTTGATAGAACAAACTTAAATTATTTGTAACTTAAAATTCAGGTTCTTAGAACAAACTTAAAATACGTTCTTAGAACAAACTTAAAATCTCATGTTCTTATAACAAACAAATATAAAAGCACCTAAAAATCACTGTTATTAGAACAAATATAAAATCAGAGGTTCGTAAAATAAACTAAAAAGCACCTATTCTTAAATCAAACTTAAAATCACTTGCTCCTAGAACACACTTAAAATCCCTTCTTGTAGAACAAACTCAAAATCCAAGAACAAACTTAAAATAACATTTTTGTTCCTGCCACAAACTTAAAATCTTGGTAGAAAAACTTAAAATTCTTTATACTTCAAACAAACTTAAAATTCACTATGTTCAAACTTAAAATCCCAATTTTAAAATTAACGGTAAAAAAAACTTAAAACATGTCCTGATATTTTTTTTCTCTCCTCACCACCACTCAAACTCTCGTTTATCTTCTTTTTTCTCTCTCTCCTCAGGGTTACAAACTCTAAGTGGCTTTATATTTTATTTTTGTCTCTACTAGTGACTTCTCTAATGGAGGCGATTGTCGGAAACGCGACCACTCTAATGGCGGTTAATGTCTTGTTTCTCTCTCTCTTCACCATTACAAACTCGAAGTGGCTTTATTTTTTTTTCTGTCTCTACTCGTGACTTCTGTGATGGCGGCGATTGTCGAAAATAATAGACCAGAGCTACTCATATTAATATTGAACTTTTGTTATAAAACAATACAAAACATAGAAATATGACCATAACACCTCCCATCTCAGATCTGAAAAGTGAAGGATGAAAATGAGAAGGAAGTTGTAGTAAGACTCTAACAAAATCGATTGGCATGGACTGGAGGTGACCCCAAAGATGAGTGAGTACTGGAACACCATCAATCTCAGCAATTCAGCCATTGTGACCTTGTAAAAACAAATAAAGTGTTTAGTTTTGAATTAGAAGGTATTTATAAAATACAAAATAGTTCAAATGTGTATTTACACTCCACCAACCCCGGGTGGAATTAAATTCACCACCTAACAAATGATTCATAGTATTCATATAATAAATATATAAATATTTTGGATAAAAAAAATAATAAAACTATTTTAAGTAAGTAACCCATGGGTGGAATTAAATTCACCCCTAACAAATGATTCATAGTATTCATATAATAAATATATAAATATTTTGGGTAAAAACAATATTATTTTGGATAAAAAAATAATAAACGTATTTTAAGTTAAAAAAAATCTAATATTATTTTGAGTAAAAAAATATAATAAAAATATGTTTTTGAGTAAAAATATAAGATGTTTTAGTAGAACAAATTTAAAATTCATTTTGTTCGATACAACAAACTTAAATTTTTCTGTTAGTAGAACAAACTTAAAACAATCCCTTCATAAACAAACTTAAAATTATATGTTCATAGAACAAACTTAAAATCGCCCGTAGAACAACAAACTTAAAATGGCTCCTAAGTAGAACAACAAACTTAAAATCACCGATTCATAGAACAAACTTAAAATCTCATATTCGAACAACAAACTTAAACTCGCCAATTTGTAAAGCAACAAACTTAAAATCCACTATTAGTACAACAAACTTAAATTTCCCTTATAACAAACTTAAAGCAGTCAGTTTATAAACAAACTTAAAATCTCATGTTCGTACAATAAACTTAAAAATGCCCGTTCATAGAACAAACTTAAAATCTCCTGTTCTTAGAACAATAAACTTAAAATCTCATGTTTGTACAATAAACTTAAAATCGCATGTTCATAGAACAAACTTAAAATCGAACAACAAATTTTTAATGGAGGACGACTTTGATTGTGCCAATTTTGTTAGCACCAATTGCCCTCCTAGTCGCATGACCCTTTTTGTTGCTCCTAAGTAGCTGGTTCACAAGTCATCCCCTCCCAAATGTGTTTATTTTTTATTTTTGTTGTCTTTGTGTTCTATAATGTCATTATTCTCTGCTCTTACTTTTAAGGTGTTTGTCTTTTCTCCTTCTTCATGTTCTTCATGTTCTATTAAAAGAAAGTGTTGTTAGTGTGTTACTTTTCTCTATTTTATATTGTGATAGAGAGATTATGAATTAAATTAGCATGTTGGAGTTATTCTATTGGAAAAAAGAATTAAAAAAATTATAACCTTGGAAATAATAGTGACCAAATGATTAATACAACTTAAATAGATCATAACAACATAGTGCAAAGCAGATTTGAACATCAATGCACCTTTTGAAATTAAACATCAATGCACCTTTTGAAATTAACCAATTGACTTCATTAAGAAAAATGAGAATCATGAAATTATTTGAGGATGCATTTTGTATTGCACTCATAACAATCTTTTAGGAGATAAGAATATTATCTTTGAATAGAAGAACTATATTTAAGCGTTTCATGAAATACAGAACAATATTAAGTTGTGTGAAGATGAAATTGAAATTTTTGAAATCTAAATATTCAATAAAATAAAATAGGTGAATTTAATTACCTAATTTTTTCTAAGGGCTGCCTAAAGTATTAGATAGGTTTTAATATGGTTCTAGTTCAAGTCCCTTAATATTATGGGTTAGAATAGCTCAAGAATTAACTTAGTTGTGTATAGTGAAACTTATTTTGTTAACAAATGGTCAGGATGGTTGAGTGGTCTAAGGTGCCAGACTCAAGTTCTACTCTTCATGAAAGGGTGTTAGTTCATCCATTATTTTATTATGTTGAAGGAGAAGGGATGGGGCTGTTGCTAGCAAACAAAGGAAAAGGGATGGGGCTGTTGTTGGCAAACAAAAGAGGAAGGGATGATGGGGGAAGGGATGGGGTTCTGGCAAACAAAGGAAAAGGGATAGGGTTGTTGTTGCTGGCAAACAAAGAAGGAAGGGATGAGAGGAAGGGATGAGGTTGTTGCTGCTGGCAAACAAATGAAAAGGGACGGGGAAGGGACGGGGTTATTGTTGTTGGCAAACAAAGGAAAAAGGATGGGGCTGTTGGTGGCAAGAAAAGGGATTGGGGCGATTGCTGGCAAACAAAGGAAAATGGATGGGGCTATTGTAGGCAAGAAAAAGGATGAGGCTGTTGCTAGCAAACAAATGGAATTCTAAAACCAAGAAAAGGGATTGGGGTGGTTGTTGGCAAGAAAAGGGATGGGGTTGTTGCTGGCAAACAAATGGAATTTCTGGTTGTTGGCAAGAAAAGGGATGGGGTTGTTGCTGGCAAACAAATGGAATTTCTGAACCAAGGGATTGGGCAAACAAGGGTGGAATTCTAGAACAAAAAAAAGGGACAGGGCAAACAAGGGGCGGTTGCTGGCAAACAAATGGAATTCCAGAACCAAGAAAAGGGAAAGGATGGGGCTGTTGCTGGCAAACAAATTGAATTACAGAACCAAGAAAATGGGTGGGATAAACAAGGGTGCAATTCCAAAACCAAGAAAAGGGAAGGGATGGGGTTATTGCTGGCAAACAAATGGAATTCTAGAACCAAGAAAAGGGATGGGGCAAACAAAGGAAAAAGAAGGGTAATTCCAAAAAACAAAGGAAAAAGAAGGTAATTCCAGAAAAATGGGTGGGATAAACAAGGGTGCAATTCCAAAACCAAGAAAAGGGAAGGGATGGGGTTATTGCTGGCAAACAAATGGAATTCTAGAACCAAGAAAAGGGATGGGGCAAACAAAGGAAAAAGAAGGGTAATTCCAAAAAACAAAGGAAAAAGAAGGTAATTCCAGAACCAAGAAAAGGGATGGGGTAAACAAAGGAAAAGAGATGGTAATTTCAGAACCAAGAGAAGAGATGAGGCTGACAAACAAATGGAATTCCAAAACTAAGAAAAGGGATGGGGCTATTGCTATAAACAAAGGAAAAGAGATAGGTAGGGATGGGGCTATTGCTATCAAACAAAGGAAAAGGGATAGACTGTTGCTAGTAAACAAATGAAAAATGGAGGGTAATTCCAGAACCATGGGACTGTTGCTGGTAAAGCTGGCAAACAAATGAAAATGGGATGGTAGTTCTAGATGGCATACAAATGAAAAAGGGATGGTTGGAAAAGGGTAATTCCAGAACAATGGGGCTATTGCTCGCAAACAAATGAAAAAGGGAGAGGGCAAAAAAGGGATAGGGCTGTTGGCAAACAAATGAAAAAGAGATGGTAATTCCACAACCAAGAAAAGGGATGAGGTTGATGGTAGTTATAGATGGCATACAAATGAAAAAGGGGCAAAAAAGGGATAGGGCTGTTGGCAAACAAATGAAAAAGAGATGGTAATTCCACAACCAAGAAAAGGGATGAGGTTGATGGTAGTTCTAGATGGCATACAAATGAAAAAGGGATGGTTGGAAAAGGGTAATTCCAGAACAATGGGGCTGTTGCTCGCAAACAAATGAAAAAGGGAGAGGGCAAAAAAGGGATAGGGCGGTTGGCAAACAAATGAAAAAGAGATGGTAATTCCACAACCAAGAAAAGGGATGAGGTTGTTGCTGGCCAACAGAGAAAAGAGATGTAAAAGAAAAGTTTAAATGGATGAGGGTAATTCCAGAACTAACAAAGTTCGAGAACTAACCAAGAATTTCAGGGTATGGTAAAGGAATAGTAATTTCAGGAATGAGATGATAATTACAGAACCAACAAAGAAAAGGGATGAGATGGTAATTCCAGAACCAACAAAGAAAATATTGAAATTGAAATCACTCTGATACCAATTTGTCAAAAGTTTAAAGGGGTGTCGAAAGAGAGAGGGACAACGAAACAAAGAATTGTCAAAAGTTATTAAACTTAGATAATAAATTGTTTTATGCAATTCTTCTCCCTCGTTCTTTCTTCTCCCTACACATTTTCATTCTTCTCCTTGTTCTTTCTTCTCCCTGCACATTTTCAAAAGATACATGGAGGAACTCAGATAATAAATTGTTTTATGCTTGCACATTTTCAAAAAATACATGGAATCACTCTAATACAAATTTGTCAAAAGTTTAAAGGGATGTCAATTTGTCAAAAGTTTAAAGGGGTGTCGAAAGGGAGAGGGACAAGGAAACAAAGAAGTCAAAAGTTATTACACAATAACTCAGATAATAAATTGTTTTATGCTTCTTTCTTCTCCCTTGTTCTTTCTTCTCCCTGCACATTTTCATTACACAATAACTCAGATAATAAATTGTTTTATGCTTCTTTCCTGCACATTTTCTTTCTTCTCCCTGCACATTTTCTGTCGAAAGGGAGAGGGACAAGGAAATAAAGAAGTCAAAAGTTATTACACAATAACTCAGATAATAAATTGTTTTATGCTTCTTTGTTTTCCCTTGTTCTTTCTTCTCCTTGCACATTTTCAAAAGATACATGGAATCACTCTGATACCAATTTGTCAAAAATTTAAAGGGGTGTCGAAATGCAGAGGGACAATGAAACAAAGAAGTCAAAAGTTATTACACAATAACTCAGATAATAAATTGTTTTATGCTTCTTTCTTTTCCCTTGATCTTTCTTCTCCTTGCACATTTTCAAAAGATACATGGAATCACTCTGATACCAATTTGTCAAAAGTTTAAAGGGGTGTCGAAAGCAGAGGGACAAGGAAACAAAGAAGTCAAAAGTTATTACACAATAACTCAAATAATAAATTGTTTTATGCTTCTTTCTTCTCCCTGCACATTTTCATTCTTCTCCCTTGTTTTTTCTTCTCCCTGCACATTTTCTTTCTTCTCCATGCACATTTTCATTCTTCTCCCTTCACATTTTCTTTCTTCTCCCTGCACATTTTCATTCTTCTCCCTTCACATTTTCAAAAGATACATGGAGGCTTTAACTCTTTCTTCTCCTTGCACATTTTCAAAAGTTCTTGTTCTTTTTCTCCCTACACATTTTCATTCTTCTTCCTGTACATTTTCATTCTTCTCCCTATACATGCTTTAATTCTTTCTTCTCCTTGCACATTTTCAAAAGTTTCATTCTTCTTCCTGCACATGTTCATTCTTCTCTCTTGTTGTTTCTTCTCCCTGCACATTTTCATTCTTCTCTTTCTTCTCCCTTGTTCTTTCCCTGTACATTTTCATTCTTCTCCCTATACATTTTCATTATTCTCCTGTACATGCTTTAATTCTTTCTTCTCTTGCACATTTTCAAAAGTTTCATTCTTCTCCCTGCACATGTTCATTCTTCTCTCTTGTTCTTTCTTCTCCGTGCACATTTTCATTCTTCTCCCTACACATTTTCATTCTTCTTTCTCCCTTGTTCTTTCTTCTCCCTGCACATTTTCATTTTCTCTTTCTTCTCCCTGCACATTTTCTTTCTTCGTACACTACACATTTTCATTCTTCTTTCTCCCTTGTTCTTTCTTCTCCCTGCACATTTTCATTTTCTCTTTCTTCTCCCTGCACATTTTCTTTCTTCGTACATTTTCATTCTTCTCCTTGCACATTTTCAAAAGTTTCATTCTTCTCCCTGTACATTTTCATTCTTCTCCTTGCACATTTTCAAAAGTTTCATTCATCTCCCTGCACATGTTCATTCTTCTCCCTTGTTCTTTCTTCTCCTTGCACATTTTTTTTCTTTTCCCTGCACATTTTCATTATTCTCTTTCTTGTCCCTGTACATTTTCTTTTTTCTCATTCTTCTCCCTACACATTTTCTTTTTCTTCTTTCTTCTCCCTGCACATTTTCTTTCTTCTTCTTTCTTCTCCCTGCACATTTTCTTTCTTCTTCTTGCACATTTTCTAAAGTTTCATTCTTCTCCCTGCACATTTTCTTTCTTCTCCCTGCACATTTTCATTCTTCTTTCTCCCTTGTTCTTTCTTCTCCCTACACATTTTCATTATTCTCTTTCTTCTCCCTGCACATTTTCTTTCTTCTTCTTTCTTCTCCCTGCACATTTTCATTCTTCTCCTTGCACATTTTCAAAAGTTTCATTTTTCTCCCTGCACATTTTCTTTCTTCTCCCTGCACATTTTCATTCTTCTTTCTCCCTTGTTCTTTTTCTCCCTACACATTTTCATTATTCTCTTTCTTCTCCCTGCACATTTTCATTATTCTCTTTCTTCTCCCTGCACATTTTCTTTTTTCTCTTTCTTCTCCCTGCACATTTTCTTTTTTCTCTCTCTTTTCCCTGCACATTTTCTTTCTTCTCCCTGCACATTTTCTTTCTTCTCGCACATTTTCATTTTTCTCCTTGCACATTTTCAAAAGTTTCATTCTTCTCCCTGCACATTTTCATTCTTCTCCCTGCACATTTTCAAAAGATACATGGAGGCTTTAATTCTTTCTTCTCCTTGCACATTTTCAAAAGTTTCATTCTCTCCCTTGCACATTTTCAAAAGTTTCATTCTTCTCCCTTCACATTTTCAAAAGTTTCATTCTTCTCCCTTCACATTTTCAAAAGTTTCATTCTTCTCCCTGCACATTTTCATTCTTCTCCCTGCACATTTTCATTCTTCTCCTTGCACATTTTATGCACATTTTCATTCTTCTCCCTGCACATTTTCATTCTTCTTCCTGCACATTTTCATTCTTCTCCTTGCACATTTTCAAAAGATACATGGAGGCTTTAATTCTAGAACCGAGATGGAGGCTTTAATTCCAGAACCGAGATGGAGGCCTTAATTCCAGAACCGAGATGGAGGCTTTAATTCTAGAACCGAGATGGTAATTCCAGAATCAACAAAGAGAAGGGAGAACCAACAAAGAAAATATTGAAATTGAAATCACTATGATACCAACTCTGATACCAACCACAAAATAAAACGATCGCTCTAAATCTAACTCGGATAACTCTCACAAAACTGAGTGTTGAAAGGGGAGAGGGACAAGGAAACAAAGAAGTTGTCAAAAGTTATTACAACTCAGATAATAAATTGTTTTATGCTTTTCTTCTCTCCCTTGTTCTTTTTTCTCCCTGCACATTTTCAAAACACATTTCTAAAAGATACATGTTTCTCCCTTGTTCTTTTTTCTCCCCCACATTTCCAAAAGATACATGGAGGCCCTTTTATAGTTTTCTTCTAAGGCTAAATTTAGCCCTAACTTCCATCACTTTTCTCTCTCCTATGAACCCTTTTCCTTCTCAAGTTTCATGCCCTCACTTTCTCCCTCCACAAGCCCTCTCCCGTCTCAAATTTTAGAGTGGTATTTTTGACCAAATAAATAAATAAAAAAATCATAATAAAATGATGTAATTCCAAAAAAAAAAAAAAAAGTGTTATGGGGTTGGTAATTCCATTGCAGAACCAACACGGATGGTAATTCTAGAACCAATAAAGAAAAGGATGGTAATTCCATTCCTGAACCAACAAAGAAAAGGGGTTGGGGTAATTCTACAACCATCAAAGAAAATGGGGAACCAACAAAAAAAAAATGGTAATTCTGTTAAATAAAAGCTATGTTTCCTTAGATTTCGTGGGTTGTTTTTACTTTTTCAAAAATCTGGATTAAGAGCGTGGCATTTTGGCAACTTTGGGCCAAAGTTTTTGCCCATGTTTTCCATTCTAAGGATTAGGGTTTGTTATTTAAACTATTCAACCAAGGAAATCAGATCATAAGTCTTCAGCAAATCTCAAATCTCTCCCCTTTTACTTTCCGTTATTTTTCCTTCCAATAAATTTTCCTTCGGCCAATTTTTACGTCGACACTTTCCTCCCAATTGCGAGAGTCAACAAGTGGTATCAGAGCCCGGTTGAAGCCATTGGTGGTATATTATTATGAAGAAGCCAACTTAATCAACATTCAAATTGAATAGCTCAAGTGGTTAGAGCGTTGACTTAACAACACACAGGTCTTAGGTTCGAGCAGAAAGTATATAACCTTGGTAGGGAGAAGTTGACAACTAGTCGTATCCCCCCCCCCTATAGTATCCGTACATTCTGAGGCACAAGGGGTTGGGCTTGTCGTGGGCATGCGGTCATGGAAAACACGCCTTGGACGAGCATGACCGTGACATCCTCCCCCACCTAATTGGTTGACGTCCCTGTCATCCGACTACTAAAGAACCTGGCGATGTGGGTGGCGGCGTTTCGTCCGTACGGGTCTTCCTATCTTCCTAACCCTGTCTGCTAGGATCTCCTCTATTTCTTTGGCGGCGTTTCGTCCGTACGGGTCTTCCTATCTTCCTAACCCTGTCTGCTAGGATCTCCTCTATTTCTTTGGCGGCGTTTTGTCCGTACGGGTCTTCCTATCTTCCTAACCCTGTCTGCTAGGATCTCCTCTATTTCTTTGGCGGCGTTTCTATCTTCCTAACCCTGTCTGCTAGGATCTCCTCTATTTCTTTGGCGGCGTTTCGTCCGTACGGGTCTTCCTATCTTCCTAACCCTGTCTGCTAGGATCTCCTCTATTTCTTTGGCGGCGTTTCGTCCGTACGGGTCTTCCTATCTTCCTAACCCTGTCTGCTAGGATCTCCTCTATTTCTTTGGCGGCGTTTCGTCCGTACGGGTCTTCCTATCTTCCTAACCCTGTCTGCTAGGATCTCCTCTATTTCTTTGGCGGCGTTTCGTCCGTACGGGTCTTCCTATCTTCCTAACCCTGTCTGCTAGGATCTCCTCTATTTCTTTGTTGTCTCTTTGTTTTAGATCGATGCTCGGTCTTGCGAATCGTCCGTACGGGTCTTCCTATCTTCCTAACCCTGTCTGCTAGGATCTTCTCTATTTCTTTGTTGTCTCTTTGTTTTAGATCGATGCTCGGTCTTGCGAATCGTCCGTACGGGTCTTCCTATCTTCCTAACCCTGTCTGCTAGGATCTCCTCTATTTCTTTGTTGTCTCTTTGTTTTAGATCGATGCTCGGTCTTGCGAATCGTCCGTACGGGTCTTCCTATCTTCCTAACCCTGTCTGCTAGGATCTCCTCTATTTCTTTGTTGTCTCTTTGTTTTAGATCGATGCTCGGTCTTGTGATTACATTTCGCTGGTCGTCGTCTGGGTTAGGGTGATAAGGCTTCAAGTTGCTCACATGAATTACTGGGTGGATTTTCATCCATGTGTGTAGTGCAACTCCGTAGGAGGTAGCCCCGATATTTTTGAGGACTTCAACCGGGCCTTCATATTTTCGAACTAGTCGCTGGTCCTTTCGGTTGAAAAATCTAATCTGTTCTAGTCTCAACTTGATGAGAACTTGATCTCCTGCTCGGAATTGAAGGGCGCGACGCTTCTTGTCTGCCCACTTCTTCATATGCTTGGAAGCTTTCTCTAAATATGTCTGGGCTATATCTGTTGTCTACTTCCATTCGCTTGTGAAGTTTTGAGCTTGAGAGTTTTTTCCTGCATAAGGATGATCAATAATATGTAGTAAGGTCGGTTGTCGTCCACTTACAATTTCGAAGGGGCTCTTCCCCGTAGACGAGCTCGTTTGACAATTGAAACAGAATTGGGCCACATCTAGCAGTTGTATCCAGTTCTTCTGGCGAGCGTCGATGAAGTGACGTAAGTATTCTTCGAGTAAGCAGTTGAACCGTTCTGTCTGTCCATCAGTTTGGGGATGGTAGCTCAAAGAGATGTTTAAAGTCATTCACTGATGATGCTCGACGGAATGCCCCATAACTTGACAACGTGTTTGAAAAATAATTGGGCTGTTAGTTCAGCCAAGCATAATTTGGGAGTGGGAACGAACGTCGCATATTTCGAGAATCGATCTACGATAATGAAGATGGCGTCATATTCTCCAACTTTTGGGAGGTGTGTTATGAAGTCCAGAGACACACTTTCCCAAGGTATTGTTGGCACAGGTAGAGGTTCCAAGAGTCCCGATAATTTGGCTTTCTCAACTTTGTCATGTTGGTAGAGAGGCACGTCTTGGTGTATTGCATGATATCGTCCCGTATATTCGGCAAGAAGTACCCCTTTTTTATTAGGGCATATGTTCTTTGCCACCCAGGGTGTCCTGCCCATAAGGTATCATGACATTCCTGAATGAGCTTCTTCCTCAGTTCTCCAGTTCTTGGGACGTATAACATGTTTCCTTTAGTCATTAGAAGGTCTCCCTCAACCCAAAACTGTCGTGTCTTCCCAGCTTTAGCTAGTTCGACGATGGCTTTGGCCGATGGGTCTTTGTGTAAATGTTCTTTGATGATGTCGCGCATCGATCCATCGATCTTACTTGAATGGATATGGGCTAACATGCACAGGGACGCATGTTTGCCCTTCCGACTCAGTGCATCGGCTGCTTCATTACTCTTCCCTGCCTTGTCTTCCGACTCAGTGCATCGGCTGCTTTATATCAATTTATATTAATTCATCAAAATTAAAAAAAATTAAAAAAAAAAAAAAAAACAAAAGAACTTAAACCTCCATTAAGAATTAGAAACTTTCTCTTATATAATTTATTTCTTTTTAAATTTGTCTAACTTACAAAGTATTATATCTTATGGATGAACATTTGTATTTACTAAAAGTGACTAACTCAATTAAAAAAAAAAAACTATTTTAGTCTTTTATATGCAGCACACACGTATTTTAGTCTATTTTAGTCTTTTGAATGTTCATGCAAATTTGAAATTACCAAATTTTGACACTTCAAAATTCCACTCAAATTTGTGGGATTATGTGGCAAGCATGAAGTTTGAGTTAACCAAATTTTGACACTCAACATTCCACTAAAATGTGTGATTACAGGGCAAACATGAAAGTTTGGTTAAACCATATATCGACACTCAATATCCACTAACTCAAACATCAATTTTTCCATTAAGTGGAGTCAACATATTGATTATGAATCTCTATTCATAATTAAATTCTTATTTAAATATCTCCAATTCTCTCATTTTGTTTAATTCGTAATTAAATCAAAATGGGGTTAAATATATTGTATATATTGAGCGCATATTTCCTAACTTGAGTTCGAACACTTCAATCTCACTCGTTACACTGTTCTAAGGTTTAGTCCGATATGAGCTAGCAAGGGGACCCAATGGACCTACAGATCATGGGCTCCAACGATCCGAGATTAAACGGCTAAACTCATTAATCTTTTAACCAACATTCGTTAACTACTAGAACACTCCACTATAGCCTAATAGTTGCACTCCCCTCACTATAGATATATTTCTATCCATTTTATATAACCATGATTAGTAAGTCGATCCTTCACTGATTGTTCGTAACTAGAGCTGGGTCAATTTACCATTTTTACCCCTAAAGTTTTTTCTTGTTCCTTAAGTCCCATTGATCCTCTAATGAACAATTGTTTTTGTGGTCCAACCACCAAAAGACCTGGAGTCAGTACTTAAGGGAACAACCTCTCTACTATCCCTAAAAGCGGGTAGGAGTGAATTCTATCTTGCACCCCACGTCCCCAGCTATTAACCCAGTCTTATCCTTGAAATGGGAGGTTATTGAGTCGGCGAACTCGGGCCACTTTCACCCATGTAAATCTAAGGATAATTCTGAATAAACAAGAGTTCATAGTTAGCTCAGGATTAAGGTCGAGTTACCTAGATCATCGAGTAAAAAAATCAGTCTCAATAGTGAACGACATTATAAAGTGAGAGTGATTTTCTTCATGGTTCGATCTTATACAATACTCATTGCATAGGACACCCCCACTCACATGTCTCCACATGTACAATTTAGTGATCACATTGTTTATATCATATACAAAAGTGGACCGCATTCATAGTGTCCCCAAGATAAGGTACTCAGCCTTATCCCTGTACTGTAGATCATTTTGCCTATATACTTGAACTTGATTACTCTTATGTCTTTACATATAGTTCAAGTAATCATACTATAGCCAGAGTATTCTTAGTTTAATAGATTTAGATTAATGATCGTAAAATTCACCTTATTCAATAACGATCTTTACTGAATAAACATCAATAATAACTTTATTGAAAATAAAATATGTTTTTGTTTACAAACTATGAGTTTTAGAACATAAAACGTAACAGATTGGTAACTGTTATTGTAGGCAAAATCTCTCAAAGGCAAATGTTCGTCCCAGCACCCAGAGAAATCTATGACACAGGCTCGCATAATATATTGTAACATCAGATTTAGCCTATTGGTCTGTCCGTCTGTTTGAGGGTGGAATGTTGTACTGAATCTCAACTGGGTTCCTAGTGCTTTTGGAGACTTTTACAAAACTAGAGGTGAACCTGGTGCCCCAGTCTGAGACTATGGACACTGGTACTCCGTGTAGTCGTACTATCTCCCTGATATATAACTGAGCCCACCGATCCACTCGATATGTGGACTTGCCTGGAATGAAGTGATCTGTCTTGCTTAGTCAATCTACAACCACCCAGATTACATTATATCCCTGCTTAGTCTTGGGCAACCCTGAGATGAAGTCCATACAAACTGCTTCCCATTTCCATTGAGGAACATTCAAGGGCTATAGCAATCCTGCTGGACGTTGTCTCGGGGCCTTTACCTGCTAGCAGGTTAAACTTCAACTTATGAAATCTGCTATTACGAAATCAACTTACATCCTTTCAAATCCTCATACATCTTAGTACTTCCAGGTGAAACGTATAAGAGATGTATCATGGGCTTCGGTCATAATATCCTTCAGGATTCTCTCGTCTCCAGGAACGCACAGGCGATCTTGCCACCGCAGGCCCCCATATGAGGAGATAGAATACCCAGTTGGTCTCTTCGCTTCTTTCTGACTCCACACTTTGTTGAGGTGTTCCTCAAACCTCTGGGCATCAATGACTTGTTTTCTTAGGGTGGGTTGCATGGTCATCTGTTCTACTTGAGCGGAGCCACCTTTAACCACAACATCTATCCCAGCGATCTTTATCTCATCTTGTAATTTCTCTTGCTTGGTGATCATCGCAGAAGTATGAATGACATTCCTGCTCAATGCATTAGCTACAACATTGGCTTTGCCTGGATGGTACAGGATCTCTATATCGTAATCCATTACCAATTTCAATCATCGTCTCTGTCTCATATTGAGCTCTTTCTGCGTGAACAAGTACTTGAGACTCTTGTGATCGGTGAAGACTTGAACTTTGTCCCCATACAGGTAATGTCGCCACGTTTTCAAAGCAAATACTACTGCTGCTAACTCAAGGTCATGCATGAGATAGTTTCGTTCATATTTCTTCAATTGTCTAGAGGCATACGCTGTCACCTTACCCTTCTGCATGAGCACACACCCTAATCCTTTCCCTGATGTGTCACTGTACACCACGAGGTTGCCTGATCCATCTGGAACTTCAAACGAGATTATAACATCATTCCAATCATTCGCCACTAAGGAGCTACTAAATGTTGGAGAAGAAGTTGTTACTAACCACCTATGTTGATGATGGAAATTTGGTCATAAAAGAATTTTGGATTCTGTAGCCGATGAATATGTTACATGAAATTAAGGCTTCCCCTTGATATGAATCTCCATCCACTCTCAATTTAACATAGGTAGCCAAAGTTCTTTCTATATTGTGATCACGTAGAAAGCTAACCTTTATTGAATTTGTATAGTTTGGTGGCTAAATCATTATGGAAAGTCTTTGTCCACTAGAAGAATACTCTAGGAAAGTTACCCAGTGTAATGTCCTATGACATAAGAATTAACATGCATGAAAATATTAACGAGAGAGAAAAATACAATATGAACAAAGAGAAATAAAATGAGAAGAGATGAACCTGCTTGCTTGATATTATATCCAAAACGTTGTCTAGACTTCTAACCAACGATTCACAACCACTGACATCCATTTTTTTCATACGCTGAGAAAGGTTTAGAATTTATCGAAGAAACTTGCAATTCCTCAAGGACATAAACTTATGAAGACATGAGGGTAGAGTACAAATTTGTTTCTGGACAAGACTATGCTATTTAATAAAGGGTTGGCATCACATACAATTTTCAAGAAATCTATGTTTCCATATGGAACCTCCAACAAAGTCAACACGACGTTTGGGTAAGTTTCCATGACTTGAAGAAGAGAATAATATGGATGGGTGAGTCCCATCTATGGAGATTCCACAAGGACATGAACTTATGGATACATGAGAGTAAATATGCATCGATATGTTGTAACATTGAAGATTCAACAAAATCAACTGGGAAACATAAGGTTTTTCAGTAAGTTTCCATAATTTGAAGAAGAGCATATTGGATGGATTGGTGAGTTCCATTTACTGGGGAGCATTTCAAATGTAGAACAGCCACTAAGATGAAGTTCTTTAAGATTATGTAACAAATAAATAGTGGTAGGAGTGGGGATGAGGTTCGTACAACCGTCAAGGTTTAAGACCTTGAGCTCATAAACGTTTCCAATTGATGAAGGTAGCTTCTTTATGTCGATAGAATCCAAATACAACGACACTAAAAATTTCATGTTTTCAGCAATTTTTAGAAACATTTTGAGATTAGATCTGCTTGAGAGTTCAAGATATTTAAGAGATTTTAACTGGAAGTAGCTTGGAAGCTTCTCAAGCTTAGTGCACCTTGTTATTTTTAATCGTAATAAGTGAAAGATTCTCGAGGAGTAAAATTTCAAAACTTGGATTGAAATAGTATTATTAATGTAGTCAACTTTTTATCCCACTAGAAAACAAGAAATATCAAGGAAAATCTCCTTTACTTTTTCTTCAAGCCCATAAAAAACTCTGCTTGGTCTCTTAGGAAAGAAACCAAAACACCAAGAGCCAAAGGAAGACCTTTACAATAACTTGTAGCACGTTTTAAAAGGTCTAAGTAATTACTTGGTGGATGATTTTTCTTAAGCATGCTAACTAAAAAGTTCAAGTGTGTCGTCATCATACTGCTCATCAAATTCATGGATGGAACGTAAATGGTTGCTGATTGTTGTCATAATGATTACACTACCAAGGCCAAACCGATCATGTCCACCAACCAATGCTTCTAGTTGCTCAAGCTTATTCACATCGTCAAGAGTTATAAGAACTTTCTTTAAATGTAAGTCTATTCCTTATGATGTTGATTCCTCAGTCAAGATTACTAAAATCTTTGAATCTTCCTTTAAGATCTCATGGAGTAGGATTTCCTGGAGTTGAACAAGGACATTTTTGAAGCTTCCCTAACATTCGATTGACACCATTACATGGCTCATCTTATTTCGAATAATCGGAGTTTGACCTTAAATTTTCTAGTTGAGAATCAATTCCAACCATATAAAGGCGTGCAAGTAAGATTTAATATCGACAATACTTCTTTTACAAGATCAAAAATTTGCAATCCCATATAAGATTTGATATTTTGCAATTTTCAAGCTCAAAAATTGTGAACTCAACAAAGTGTCAATGATTTCGGGAAGAGCATACTGGATCGTTGGTTGGGTCCCATTTATTGGGTAACATTTCAATTCCGGAACACCCATTAAGACGAAGATGACGAAGATTCAGTAGCAAATAAATGGTACTAGGGAGGGAGATGAGGTTTGTGCAACCTTCAAGGTCTAACACAGCGAGATCACTAAGGCATCCAATTGTTGAAGGTATCTCCTTTGTGGCCGTAAAATCCAAATCCAAAATCCTTAAAGATTTCATGTTTTCGACAATTTTTAGAAACTTTTTGAGCTTAGAACACCTAGATAGTTTTAAATATACAAGGGACTTTAACTCGAGGTAGCTTGAAAGTTTTTCAAGGTTAGTGCATTTTGTAAGCTCTAAGATACGAAGACTATCTAAAGCTCTAATAGACTCAGAATCACTCTTTTTATGCAATTATTGAGATATAATTTTTTAAGGTTTGATGATGGGGAGAAGTTTGTAAGTTCCTAAAGTTTTTTTTTTCTTTCTTTCTCTCTTTCTTTCGGTATCTAAGCTTCAAAATTTTAAGAGATTTCGACCTGAGATAGCTTGGAAACTTTTTAAGATTCGAACAATGATTAAGGTATAAGGTAACAAGCTTACCAAGAGAAACAATTGACGTAGGAATGGTTCTCAATTTTGTGCAATTGTTAAGATACAATTCTTCAAAGTTTGACGATATTGGAGAGAAGTTACGAATTTTCTCTAATGAATTAGAGTAACTAAGATCAACAAACTTCAACCATTGTCAATCCTAGAAAAGAAAAATCTAATTTAGATAAAATATTATTATAAGAAAATCAATGAAAATTTTTGAATCATAAAAGTAGCAATATAATTATCTTCGATTCTTTCCCCAAATTTTTGATGAGGCTATGTTGCAAATCTAATCCAACAAGATCTTTTGTAATAAAGAAAGATGGCAAAGATTTTTAAGCAAATCCACGCCATTTAATCCACTTTAAATTATTCTGTAGATATTCAATATTAGTGAAAAATCTTGCATTTTGAACCATTAGCCATCTTAGGTTTTTCATGTTTCTAAAAGCTCGAGGATCAACACCCAACCTTGTGGGTTTAGGTAACTCCAACTTTATAGCTTTAATTGCATCGGTTCCCTACAAACTCATAGTTTAGTAATTCAACATTACTATCGACTTACTTTGACAAACATACCTGTCCATTCTCCTTGGTCGTATCTAGTACAAAGGAAAGAATCCAAAACAACAAGAGCCAACGAATGACCTTTTACAATAACTTGTAGCACGTTTTGAAACGTCTAGGTATGTACTTGGTGGATGACTTTTCTTAAAAGCGTGTGAACTAAAAAGTTTAAGGGCATCATTGTGATTCATTCTTTGAATACGATACTTTTCATCAAATTTGTGGATAAAAGTAAATGACGGTTTCTTGTTGTCACAATGATTATACTACCAGCGTCAAACCAATCATGTCTACCAACCAATGCTTCTAACTGCTCAAGCTTATCCACATCATCTAGAGCTATAAGAACTTTATTTGAACGCAGTCTATTTCTTACCATGTTGATTCCTTTATCAAGATTTTCAACCTTCAAAATTTCCTTTAAGATCTCATGGATCTAGTGTTCTTGAAGTTGAACAGGGCAATTGAATTGCTTTGAAGCTTCCTTAAGATTTGATAGAAAGCAACATTCAAATTAGAGAAAAAAATTTTGTATAAAGTTTTGGCCAAAGTGGTCTTACCAATGCCTCCAATCCCATATATGGATGAGTGATTGAGCCTATAATATTATTCATATTTCTTATTAGTTTTGGAGTTATCCAACGATGATACATTATAAGAATGAAGAATCACAACAAACAGGCAAATAGATTTGAGTATTAAAGATTTATATCACATTAGCCATGAAATCAATCAACCATATTAACCAAAAATGTGTATTTCTTTATAAAATAATTTGTACATTTAATCTTTTCAAGACCAAATATAAAAGTTTTTTTTTTTTTTTTTTTTTGTAGGAGAATCCAATTCAGAAAAGCTAATCCATGGAATGGGCGGGACAGCTTCTACACTTGAAATGTTCCGCCAAACCTGGAAATCTCAAGCTAATTGTGCTCTTCAATGGCAGACATGCATCCATATTTCCCATCTTGATCTTCCCTCTCAACTCCCGAGCTATTTCACGACACACCTGATTCACGGCGTTCACAAAATTCTTTACTATCACAAAAAGCCCTAACGGATTTTCTCTATCCCCTGTTTCATAGTACTCATTTGTCTTCTTCAATTCATCCAACACTCTTTTTTGTTCTCTTCTTGCTATCTCAACTTCTTCCGTTGCGGATTTCACAAATTCTAACATCTTTCTCTTGTATTCACCACAGCCTTCAATCGATAGAAGGTTTTGTATCTCTGAGATTTTGCTTAATAGATTAGGGCAAGTGATAGTGAAGGTTTCGTAGTCGATTGTGGACGCTTTCTTGACGTTAGAGAGCTCTAAGGTGAGTGATTCCATAGCTGATAATCCAAGTATTATGTATTCGATTTCTATTTCCTTTTTCGATTTGAGATTCTTTGAATTTGTGTTTGAGAATTGTTTTTTCCCTTCGAATTTTATGACTTCTTTGACAATGAAAGGAAGCAATGCGGTTTTTCTATCATCTGAAAGTCTTAAGAGTAAATTAAGATGGAAAGCTTTTGCATTACCTCTCGTTGTTCCTGAATTCAATCGGTTTCCAACTTTGAGAGTTGCTTCCAAGAGTTTAGTAAATAACCCTTTATTCATTAGTTCTTCGCAACCCCTACTAAGTGTTTGGGAAAAGTCCTTGAGTCGATTAAGCTCTGATTTGAAGCTTGATCTGAAAAACATGGCGTTTAGACGATTGAAGGCTGTCGGAAAATCTTTGAGAAGATGGAAAATGAAGGATTCTGCATCGTCAAGCCTTAATGGATCGCCATCAAATTCGAGGATTTGAGATTGTTGTTCTTTGGTTGGAGTGATCTTGACAAGCTTTTCGAGTGTGTCTGAATCGAGGTCATGTCCCTCCGTCAGAGCATCGAGAAGTTCTTGCCGAGTTATGGTGAGGGATTTAAGAATTATTGCAATGTTTCTTGCCCTTCGAGAATGGAGATTAGCGCTTGTCCGCCATTGTTGAGGCCTCTTAGCTTTGTTGGCTGTTTCTTGTTTGTGGCAACATACTCGAACAAAGCTTCCATAAGGTTGACATTAAAGCCGAAGAAAAAAGATCAAACCGTAGTGAAAAACTCAAAGAAGAGAGCCAAATTGAATTATAATGATGAGTTATACCTGAAAGAACCTCCATCGATCTTGTCCCACACCCCGTAGGATGATCTACATTGGTATTGATCTTATCCCAATGTAATGGCTTTAGTCTAGCCGGATAAAGATGGCCCTGGATTGGCAACTGCCGTTGATGGTGGCCGCAGGGGCATTGATGGAGGAGGAGGAATAGCCGTTGATGGTGGCGGTAGGGGCATTGATGGAGGAGGAGGAGGAACTTTGATTGAAGAAATTTGATGGAGCAAAGGAGTAAAAAAAATAATATTTATGGTGTAAAATTCGATGGAGCAAAGGAGTAAAAAAAATTTGATTGAAGAAATTGAAGAAATTTGGCGGTAGGGGCTTCTTCTTTCTTTACCCAACCCTATATTTACGGTAGATTAGGCCATATTTAGCGAATAAAAAATAATAAAAATTCAAATAAAGAATTCATCCGTTTCTTTATAGTCAATTCATGGTTCTTTATAGTCAACATAGTTATTTAAAAGCTAAATTAATAATTCAAAAAAAAAAAGAAATCGAGAACATTCTCTTTATTCTTACTTAATAATACTATTAAACTACAAAAGAAAAATAAAATGTTAAATAATTTCTTGTTAATAATTTTCAAACTTTTTAACCACTACCAATTTCCTTTTTGTTGATGACTACTATTAGGGTACCACTTCTCTATAACAGATGAAGGAAAAAATAGACTCATTTGCTCCTTCGTTGACTCGGGCCGATTTCCATAGTCTCAAAGGTTGTTTCTACCGCTGCAATCTACATTTGGGCTTCTATGAGGTCTACTAAGGAACCACACTAGAGGATGGAAGACCTATTGGGAGGAGGTGAACCACCTGAACTTGCGGCACGCGAGCTTGAAGAAGAGGTGGCTAAGCTGCATGCCATCAGCGCGAATGAACTGAACACCTTCGCCGGAGCAGAAAAGAACTCATGCTGGCTGAAGGTAATGTAGGAAGAGATGACGTCCATCACTGGGAACAAGACGTGGAGTCTGGAGGACATGTCGCCGGGACACCGAGCCATAGGGTTCAAATGGGTCTTCTAACTGAAGCGTAACGAAAAAGGAGAAGTTGTGAAGCACAAGGCCCGTCTGGTGGCGAAGGGCTATGTCTAGAAGCAAGGAGCGGACTTTGAAGAGGTATTCGCGCCGGTGGCAGGGTTGGAATCTGTCGCCTATTGCTGGCGATCGCGGCACATCATTCCTGGGAGGTCCACCACATGGACGTGAAGTCCGCTTTCCTCAACAGAGAGCTGAAGGAGACCGTCTACGTCCGACAACCACCTATCTTCTTGGACAACCACAACTCCGACAAGGTACTGCGCCTGCAGAAGGCACTCTACGGGCTTCGACAAGCACCACGAGCCTAGAATGCGAAGCTCAACAGTACCCTTCTGTCGCTGAAGTTCAAGCGATATGCCTCTGAGCATGGCATGTACATGCAAGGCCACGACAAACAGCGGTTGATCGTGGGAGTGTACGTTGACGCCCTCATAATCAGTGGAGGCGACATGAAGTTCTTGGGAGATTCAAGAGGGAGATATCAAAGAACTTCAAGATGAGTGATCTCAGCGTGCTCAGTTACTACATCGGCATCTAAGTGCAACAGAGTACTGCAGGCATCACCTTCTGTCAAGGTGCATATGCAAAGAAGCTGCTGGACACAGCTGGGCTAGCAGACAGTAACCCTACAAGGACACCAATGGAGGCCCGACTCCAACTAAGGAAGGTCGGCACTACAACGATAATTGACTCCACCCATTACCGCAGCATTGTCGGGAGCCTGCGCTATCTGGTAAACACATGCCCTCACCTTGCTTATTCCGTTGGATACATGAGTAGGTTTATGGAAGCACCTAGGGAGGAGCATCTTGTGGCTGTCAAGCGCATCTGTGCTATGTGGTTAGAACCAGAGGCTGGGGTGTGAGATACTGCGCAGAGAGAGAAAAAGAGAAGCTTGAGCTGGTCGGCTATAGTAATAGTGACATGGTCGGTGACGTTGATGATCGTAAGAGCACTAGCGGGATGATTTACTTCCTCTCAGGCACCGCGATCTGCTGGCAATCAACTAAGCAAAAGGTAGTTGCTTTATCTTCTTGCAATGCAGAGTACATTGTCGCTTTGACGGCAGCAACACAGGGGGTCTAGCTTGTGCAACTGATGGAAGAACTCATCGAAAGAGAAGGCGATCCACCAATGTTATACGTGGACAACAAAGCTACGATCTCCCTGATCAAAAATCCAATTTTGCACGACCGGAGCAAGCACATAGAAATTAGATTCCACTACATCCGAGAATGTGCAAATCGGGGGCTCATGAAGATTGATATCATCCAAACAGAGGAACAAATTGGAGACATCTTCACCAAATCTCAGTCGGACCTGATTCGAATCCAGCCCATTTGTAGAACCTGAAGCCAAAGTTTCCTCAACCCAGCGAATTCGCTCTGCAGCCGAACGCGTCTGCGGCCCATCTCGGGAACAGAAGCCCAGCAGCCAACACCTGTAGCCAACGACCCGGGAGCCAACCCAAACCCGCGACTCTGATCGACCTCGACCCGATGCCACCTGTACTACGTGGCGCGTCCTGCTGCAGCCACATGGCACCAAGCGGCACAGACGCACCCTCGGCTTCACTCGGCGTAAAGGGCTGCGGCGATGCTCCTCTGGCAGCTCCTTTGGCGGCTCCTAGGCTTATCTGGCTCAACTTTCAATTTTTGATCCAATTATCACCGTTCTAACCCTTTCGAACCTATTTTGGGCAGCGTTTAAGGTCATTGAGGCCATTTTAGAGCCGTATTCACATTATTAATTGGATTATTAAATAAAATGTGAAATACTAACAAAAGGTGACTAATGGTGAGATAGGAAGCGAACCCCGACAACCTTTGGAGAAGATCTCGAGGAACGGGAGCTTATGTTAATTAAATTAGAAAATGCTTCGGCTAAGATCAACTAAGTAAGTGGCCTTACTACAGGATAGACTAGAAATTGTATGAGTTATGATGATGTATGAGTTGTATCGTATGATGCGGTATCCTAGTATATGTTGATGTTTGAGTATATGATGATGGATGAGTCTATGATGATGTATGAGTTATGATGATGTATGATTGTTAGTTCTGGAATTACTTTTTTTTTTGTTCCAGAATTACCATCCATTTTCTTTGTTGGTTCTGGAATTACCATCCTCATCTCATCCATTTTTTTTGTTCTAGAATTACAATCCCTTTTCTTTATTCTCGAATTACCGTCCATTTTCTTCATGGGTTCTAGACTTACCCTCCATTTTCTCTCTATTCTAGAATTACCATCCCTTTTCTTTATTCTCGAATTACCGTCCATTTTCTTCATGGGTTCTAGACTTACCCTCCATTTTCTCTCTATTCTAGAATTACCATCCATTCTCTTTCTTGGTTCTGGAATTACCATCCATTTTCTTTATTCTATAATTACCATCAATTTTCTCTGTTCTAGAATTACCATTCATTTTCTTTGTTGGTTATGGAATTACCATCATATCCCTTATCTTTGTTGGTTTTGGAATTACCATCTCATCTCTTCTCTTTGTTGGTTCCCTCTTTTTTGTTTCTTTGTTGGTTCCCTCTTTTTTGTTAGTTCTCGAATTACCATCATATCCCTTATCTTTGTTGGTTCTGAAATTACCATCTCATTCTTTTTCTTTGTTGGTTCTGGAAAAAGAACCATCCATCCCTTTTCTTAGTTGGTTCCAGAAAAAGAACCATTACATCCCTTTTTTTCTTTGTTGGTTTCGGAATTACCTTTTCTCCTTTTTCTTTGTTGGTTTCGGAATTACCTTTTCTCCTTTTTCTTTGTTGGTTATGGAATTACCTTTTCCCCATTTTCTTTGTTGGTTGTTTGCCAGCAACAGCCTCATCTCTTTTCCTTTGTTTGCCAGCAACAGCCCCATCTCTTCCCTTTTCTTTGTTGTGAAATTCCACCCTTGTTTGCCCCATCCCTTTTCTTGGTTCAGAAATTCCATTTGTTTGCCAACAACCGCCCAATCCCTTTTCTTGCCAACAGCAGCCCCAGTCCATTTTCTTGGTTCTAGAATTCCATGTGGTTTGCTAGCAACCGCCCCAATCCCTTTTCTTGCCAACAATAGTCCCATCCCTTCCCATCCATGTGATTTTCGAAGCTTCAAATCTCGAACCGTGACGAAAATAAAACTAAAAGTAAAATTAAATTAAACATTTAGATAATGCAATTTAAAATCAAACAACACCTCCACTAGAACAAATTGAAAGGCAATACAAACAAGTGTTGTTAAAATTTGTTACAAACGGAGAAAGAGTTCGGGATACTGTTTCTAACGAAATACAAAAGACCCGAAGTACACAAACCGGGTCGACACTCATAAACGACCCTCAAGTGACAATGCAGCTCTCGAACGCTCCCCCACCTCCAGCGACAGTTAGCGAAGACCTGAAAAAGAAATCTAAAATGCGGTGAGTAAAAAAGTACTCGGTAAGCAGCCTACTTGTAGGCTGTCATCGCATCCAGTTCCTGGTAGGTTTCCACGGGCTTTTCTTTAGGCTCTAGGAAGTTTGGGCTTAACTCTATAGTTTGGCTGACCTTCTGGTGAGGCTTCCAACGGTGTCGTGGTGTAGTTGGTTATCACGTCAGTCTAACACACTGAAGGTCTCCATTTCAAGTCTGGGCGATGCCATCTTTGCAATTTTTATTAATTGTTTGGACTTTTATTGAAGAAATACGTGTACGAATCAACAAGGACTAGGGTGGAATGATTGTGAGCACGTCATATGCTGGATTTAGCAAAGAAATTTATGAACTCAACTTAGTATCAGAGGTCTAGGTTGATTGGTCCAACAGACGGTTTTTTGCTAGACGAAGAGCCATTGAGTCTTTCGTTACGTGATTTTCGAGGCTTCAAATCTCGAACCGTGACGAAAATAAAACTAAAAGTAAAATTAAATTAAACATTTAGATAATACAATTTAAAATCAAACAACACCTCGACTAGAACAAATTGAAAGGCAACACAAACAAGTGTTGTTAAAATTTGTTACTAATGGAGAAAGAGTTCGGGATACTGTTTCTAACGAAATATAAAAGACCCGAAGTACACAAACCGGGTCGACACTCATAAACGACCCTCAAGTGACAATGCAGCTCTCGAACGCTCCCCCACCTCGAGCGACAGTTAGCGAAGACCTGAAAAAGAAATCTAAAATGCGGTGAGTAAAAAAGTACTCGGTAAGCAGCCTACTTGTAGGCTGTCATCGCATCTAGTAGTTCCTGGTAGGTTTCCACGGGCTTTTCTTTAGGCTCTAGGAAGTTTGGGCTTAACTCTATAGTTTGGCTGACCTTTTGGTGAGGCTTCCAACGGTGTCGTGGTGTAGTTGGTTATCACGTCAGTCTAACACACTGAAGGTCTCCAGTTCAAGTCTGGGCGACGCCATCTTTGCAATTTTTATTTTTATAATAATAATCTGGATTCATTTTGGACCTCTACGAGAAAGTTTAAGAGCTTTCGAGCTTGGTAAGCCCGAGAACCGTGCCCTCGAACACACATTGATTCATTTTAGACCTCTACGTGAAAGTTTAAGAGTCTTGGAGCTTGTAGGCACGAGAACCGTGCCCTCGAACACACATTGAGCATGCAATTAATTGTTTGGACTTTTATTGAAGAAATACGTGTACGAATCAACAAGGACTAGGGTGGAATGATTGTGAGCACGTCATATGCTGGATTTAGTAAAGAAATTTATGAACTCAACTTAGTATCAGAGGTCTAGGTTGATTGGTCCAACAGACGGTTTTTGCTAGACGAAGAGCCATTAAGTCTTTCGTTACGTGATTTTCGAGGCTTCAAATCTCGAACCGTGACGAAAATAAAACTAAAAGTAAAATTAAATTAAACATTAAGATAATGCAATTTAAAATCAAACAACACCTCGACTAGAACTAATTGAAAGGCAACACAAACAAGTGTTGTTAAAATTTGTTACAAACGGAGAAAGAGTTCGGGATACTGTTTCTAACGAAATACAAAAGACCCGAAGTACACAAACCGGGTCGACACTCATAAACGACCCTCAAGTGACAATGCAGCTCTCGAACGCTCCCCCACCTCGAGCGACAGTTAGCGAAGACCTGAAAAAGAAATCTAAAATGCGGTGAGTAAAAAAGTACTCGGTAAGCAGCCTACTTGTAGGCTGTCATCGCATCTAGTAGTTCCTGGTAGGTTTCCACGGGCTTTTCTTTAGGCTCTAGGAAGTTTGGGCTTAACTCTATAGTTTGGCTGATCTTCTGGTGAGGCTTCCAACGGTGTCGTGGTGTAGTTGGTTATCACGTCAGTCTAACACACTGAAGGTCTCCAGTTCAAGTCTGGGCAACGCCATACTTGCAATATTTATTTTTATAATAATAATCTGGATTCATTTTGGACCTCTACGAGAAAGTTTAAGAGCCTTGGAGCTTATAGGCCCGAGAACCGTGTCCTCGAACACACATTGAGCATGTAATTAATTCTTATGACTTTTATTGAAGAAATACGTGTACGAATCAACAAGGACTAGGGTGGAATGATTTTGAGCACGTCATATGCTGGATTTAGCCAAGAGTCATTGAGTCTTTCGTTACATGATTTTCGAGGCTTCAAATCTCGAACCATGACGAAAATAAAACTAAAAGTAAAATTAAATTAAACATTTAGATAATGCAATTTAAAATCAACACCTCGACTAGAACAAATTGAAAGGCAACACAAACAAGTGTTGTTAAAATTTATTACAAACGGAGAAAGAGTTCGGGATACTGTTTCTAACGAAATATAAAAGACCCGAAGTACACAAACCGGGTCGACACTCATAAACGACCCTCAAGTGACAATGCAGCTCTCGAACGCTCCCCCACCTCGAGCGACAGTTAGCGAAGACCTGAAAAAGAAATCTAAAATGCGGTGAGTAAAAAAGTACTCGGTAAGCAGCCTACTTGTAGGCTGTCATCGCATCCAGTAGTTCCTCGTAGGTTTCCACGGGCTTTTCTTTAGGCTCTAGGAAGTTTGGGCTTAACTCTATAGTTTGGCTGACCTTTTGGTGAGGCTTCCAACGGTGTCGTGGTGTAGTTGGTTATCACGTCAGTCTAACACACTGAAGGTCTCCAGTTCAAGTCTGGGCGACGCCATCTTTGCAATTTTTATTTTTATAATAATAATCTGGATTCATTTTGGACCTCTACGAGAAAGTTTAAGAGCCTTCGAGCTTGGTAAGCCCGGGAACCGTGCCCTCGAACACACATTGATTCATTTTAGACCTCTACATGAAAGTTTAAGAGCCTTGGAGCTTATAGGCCCGAGAATCGTGCCCTCGAACACACATTGAGCATGTAATTAATTGTTTGGACTTTTATTGAAGAAATACGTGTACGAATCAACAAGGACTAGGGTGGAATGATTGTGAGCACGTCATATGCTGGATTTAGCCAAGAAATTTATGAACTCAACTTAGTATCAGAGGTCTAGGTTGATTGGTCCAACAGACGGTTTTTGCTAGATGTAGAGTCATTGAGTCTTTCGTTACGTGATTTTCGAGACTTCAAATCTCGGACCGTGACGAAAATAAAACTAAAAGTAAAATTAAATTAAGCATGTAGAAAATGCAATTTAAAATATAGAAATATGTATGATACGTAAATTGAAAATGAGAATGACATGTAAGCATGGAACATGACAAGGGGGGTTATGTTCATTAATGTTAGATGTAGAAGTAATGGGGACCTCAGGCATTATGTGTGTTCATGCATATATGGGGATACCCCTATCCCATCACGAGGGTACGGACGCATACATCCAAGGGTAGGACAACGACCGTTATTCATTGCATAGCGCTGCCGCAACGGTTACTAGTTCTAACAGGTTCTAGCATAAGGAGCTCCCAAAGTATGCCCACCAGATAAAGAAAGTGGCCCAGCGGTGTGCGTACTAGCTGGTGAGCCCATACTCGCACGTACTGGCTGTGTGTAGAGTATATGGTACACGTACAAAGTTTACCCGTTAGGACAGCAATGTAGGGAAAACGAAATAAAAAGATAAGTTCCATCATATCATTGCATGTGTTTGTTGCATAACCCCGATAGGGGACCACTTACTGAGTATTCTATAAATACTCAAGCCTCGTGCTACTTTACTTTTTTAGATAAGGGCAAGGCACCCATGTGACATCGACGGCGACATCGAACACACCGGGACCATAGCACATGCATAGGGTAGTTGTTTTTCCATTGTGTAGTCTAGGTTGCATTCAGTTTGCATCATTAGTATAGGTTAGCATAGGTTGAATTGTATTTGCATAATAAACCTTAGGGTAGGGTAAGACATTGATTTCAGTTTTGTTTCTTTTTCTTTATTTCAATATTGTTGTTTTTCCTTTATTTCTCTTGTATTCGTTTTCTCTTTCACGAGGTAATAAAAGGCGAGTGTAAGTCGCATTTATGATCAGGGCCCATTTAATGCAAATTTCGCATTTAAGGTATAGTAATGACCTTAGATTAAATAGGAAAAATTTAGGGTCGTTACATTTATAATCAAGACAATGGGTAGGAGGAGGGATAAATTTATTCACTGGTTTGTGGCCTCAGAATGGAACAAACTTGGTAACTAACTGCTGGGGCACCTCCTTTGTCTATAAATAGATAAAACTCAAACATTCATTTATTTTAGTTCAGTGTATTAGATGTGCAAATTATAATTAGTTCATTATGTTTGGATTATAATAGTTAAGGGGAAAAAATAATAATTTTCTTATTTCATGTTGTCTTCATATTGTAGCTTGTACAAGTGAACAAGTAGACCAATGAAGAGTGATGTTAATTCGAGAACTGAATATTGTTTCGACTACAAGCATTTCCATTTTTAGCAGGTCTGTTTAATGTTATTTTCATCTTCAAATTGTAGCTTGTTCAAGTGAAATACTTATATCAAAGATTTCACAATAAATAGAGGTGCATAGTAACGCCATAATTAAAAACAGCTCCCACACGAGTCTTCCCCTGTGTCATTTTGCTTCCAATAGCTACATAACAGCTTTTTAACAACTTTTAGTTTGTCGAGCAGAGTGGCCTTATAATTTTTGTGCTTTACAATTAGGACAATGTGTAGGAGGAGGGATAAATTCCTTCACAATCCATGGCTTGTGGCCTCAGAAGGGAAGAAACTCGATAACTAACTGTCGGAGCACCTCCTTTGTTTATAAACAGGTAAAACTCAAACATTCATTTATTTTAGTTCAGTTTATTAGAGGTACAAATTATAATTAGTTCATTATGTTTGAATTATAATAGTTAAGGGTGAAAAAAATAATAATTTTTTTGTTTCATGTTGTCTTTAAATTGTAGCTTCTACAAGTTTACAAGTAGACAAAAGAAGGGGATGTTAATTCCATAACTGAATATTATTCAGACTGCAAGCATTTCCATCTTTAGCAGGTCTGTTTCATGTTAGTTTCATCTCCAAATTGTAGCTTGTATAAGTGAAACACTTATATCAAAGATTTCACAATAAATAGAGGTGCATAGTAACGCCATAATCAAAAACAGCTTCTACAACACTTTTCACCATATCAATCCCAAACACATGAGTCTTCCCCTGTGTCATTTTGCTTCCAATAGCTAAATCACAGCTTTTTGACCACTCTTAGTGTAACGACCCGAAATTTTCTACTGAATTTAAGGTCGCTAGTACGTATGTACCATAAACATTGAATGCGGAAGACTTCATTTCAATTCCTTAAAACATAACCTTTATCTTAAAACACAATCATGGACTTACGTGTTTCGAAAACATCTTTAAAACGACACAACAAACGACTAAATCAAATAAATAAGAGTTTAAGTTAAAAACATCTTATTCTAGCGTAAGTCTAAGAAAATAAATACCACTATCATATGCATGTGTCATGGTCTTGAGTTGCGATGTCGTCGTCAGCTGTACAGGAATGCCTTGCCTTAACCTTAAAAATGTAGTAGCACATGACATGAGTATTTAAAGAATACTCAGTAAGTGACCCCATTATTGGAGTTAAATGCAACAATCACATGCAAATGTGATGATGGGACCTATCTTTCAATCTGTCTTCCTACGGTGCTGTTCTAACGGGTAATTTGGACGTGTACCATCTACTCTACACACAGCTCATACATGCGAGTATGGGCTCACAAGTCAATTCGCACACCGCTGGGCCACTTTCCTTGTTCGGTGAGCATACTTTGGGAGCTCCTTAGGCTGGACACTCGTTAGAACTAGTCACCGTCATGACAGCGCTATGCAAACATAACGATCGTTGTCCTGCCATTGGATGTACGTGTCCATACCCTCGTGATGGAATATGGGTATCCCCCAAATGCATGAGAACACATAATGCATGGGGTCCCCAATATTTCTACTTTTATCATTAATGAATATAACCCCACTATCATCTTTCATGCTTAACATGTCATTTCTCATTTTCAGTCTACGTATCATACATAATCCTAACGGGGTTACATTTCATTTCATTTCATTTGTGGTGATATCATGTCATTCATAACATGCTGTATACATACAATTTAGAAAACATAACATAACACTCCATGCTTTTAACATGTCATTTCATAATGTGCAATTCATACAACAATTACCTCAATGGTCACACAAAACAATCTAAACATGACACATCACATCACAATATATCGTATCATAAACATTGAGTATCGTAAACACTTCGTGGTCATATCGTTCCCTAACTTATCATAGCCTTAACGTTCTTATACCTATCACAGTCATATCGTTACGTGAACATACCTTAGTCATATCATCACAGGAACCTATCCTAACGCTATCGTTCTATCAATCTATCACAAACCTATCCCTTTCTACCCATATCCTAACCATATTCTTTCATCAATCTCTCCTATCCATGGCACTCCGGTATGTAACCTAACCTTAACGTTTCATGAACGTATCTTACTCCTATCGTTACATTTCGTTTTGTGCATCCTTCTCGTATCCTATCTCAAACATATCCTTGAACACATCGTACCACACTTATTATCATACAATTCACATATTATAACATAACACAAACATAATATAAGTCTACTGATTCACAGATAATTCACACATATCAGTATATATGACACGTGCAAAACCGTAGGCACGTGTCAACATCAAATATAACCATTCCGATAGTAAGGCCACTTACCTGGTTACTTAAGTCGTTGTCACGAATATATCCTTAATGAAAGTTCGATTCCGTCCTTTGAAATCAAAGTCAACCTATGTGAGCCCATGACATCAGTTTCAAGTTTAAAGTCTATAAAATTATTTCTCTAATTTACATTCGCCATCCTAAAATTCTGATATTTACTGTTAGACAAAATTTGATGGAGTTCCATGCCCATATTTACTGTTTTATTTTTAAATTCTGTTGGGCAAATCTTTCCTCAATCTTCCCTCCTACGTCTTTGTAATTATTTTCATTCTGTAAATAGATTTTCAATTCTGTAAACCTTTTCAATTCTGGAAACAAGATATTACTCTAACCCTATATTTATTTTCATTATGTAAACCGATATTATTGGCCAATTTTAATCGATTGTTTGGCTACCATCTTATAGATTTATAAATCTGCCAACTAAAATTTTATTGATTCTAACATTATGTCCTATCACTACAAATGCTAACAAAAAATCTAATTAATTGAATATGGGATACGATTATCTAGTAAAATATGAAAAAAGATTTGATCCTAAATTAATTTCTTTTAACCATAACTATATACAAAGGAAAAAAAATGAGATAGGATTTTACCGTAATAACATACCAAAATCTCTCTAGATAAATCTGCATCATATCTACTTTGGGTGAAACACATTTTACTTTTTCTTAAATATGACATTTTGTGATATTGTGGAGTGGAGGAAAGAGGATGTGGTTGGGATGAGAGGTTAGTGGAGAGAGGTTGGTAAATTTTATGTTTATTTTTATTTTTAAGTAATCATTTTTAGTTATTTATTTATGGGTCTATGGGGAAGGGTGGGTAAATTTTATTTTTAATTTTATTTTTAAGTAATCATTTTTAGTTATTTATTTATGAATTATTATTATTATTATTATTATTTTGACATATATATTTTTTTTATATAATTTTTTTTATTTTTTTATTTTTTTATTTTTTTATTTTATTATTATTATTATTATTATTATTATTTGGCTATTATAACCGTGGCTTATAATTTTTGTGCTTTAGAATCAGGATAATGTGGAGGAAGAGAGATTTTCTCAAGGTTTTCATGCAAACTTTGCATGCAACTTATTACTCTATTTTGACACTCAAAATTCTACTCATTATTACAGATCATGGGCTCCAACAATCCTAGATTAACCGGCTAAACTCATTAACCTTGTTAACCAACATTCGTTAACTACGAGGACACTCAACTATAGTCTAGTAGTTGCACTCCCCTCACTATAGATATATTTCTGTCATTTGTTATAACCATGATTAGTAAGTCGATCCTTCACAGGTTGTTTGTAACTAGAGCTAGGTTAATTTACCATTTTACCCCTAAAGTTACTTCTTGGTCCTTAAGTCCCACTGATCCTCTAATGAACAATTGGTTTGTGGTCCAATCACTAAACCGAGTCCCTCTCGGGCCAGTGAGAGGGTGGGGTCCCTTATTCAAGACTTGGAGTTAGTACTTAAGGGAACAACCTCTCTACTATCCCTACAAGCGGGTAGGAGTGAGTCCTCAACTATTCACCCAATCTTACCCCTGAAATGGGAGGCTTATTGAGTCGGCGAACTCGGGCCACTCTAACCCATGCAAATCTAAGGATAATTCCAAATAAACAGGAGTTCATAGTTAGCTCAGGATTAAGATTGAGTTACCTAGGTCATCGAATGAAAAAAATTAGTCTCAACAGTAAATGACATTATAAAGTGAGAGTGGTTTTCTTCATGGTCCGATCTTATGCAATACTCATTGCATAGGATGCCCCCACTCACATGTCTCCACATGTACAATTTAGTGATCACATTGTTTATATTATATACAAAACTGGGCCGCATCCATAGTGTCCCCAGAATAAGGTACTCAGTCTTATCCCTGTACTATAGATAATTTTGACTTTATACTTGAACTTGATCCGCTCTTATGTCTCTACATATATTTCAAGTAATCATACTATAGCCATAGTGTTCTTAGTTTATTGAATTTATATTAATGATTGTAACATTCACTTTATTCAATAACAATCTTTACTGAATAAACATCAATAATAATTTTATTGAAAATAGAATATGTATTTGTTTACAAACTAGGAGTTTTAGAACATAAAACCCAACAAACTCCCACTTGGACTAAAACTCTAGTGGGGTTTTATAATGTTGAGTAGACAGAAAGACATAAGTACAATGAACTAGGGCATCACATACCCATGCATTTTCTCCCACTTGCTCTAGATTACATAACTCATAGTCCTAGACTCACTAGGTGCCCTTCAAACACTTTAGCTGTGGGGGGCTTTGTAAATGGATCAACAATATTGTGCTCAGAAGCTATCTGTGTGACGATCACATTTCTCGTTGCACAATCTCCCTTGTGAGATGATATTTGCGCTCAATATGTTTTCCTCGCTTATGGCTTCTTGATTCTTTAGAATTTGCAATTGCTCCACTATTATCACAATAAAGAGTTATAGGCAAATGCATATTTGGAACGACTTCCAAATCAGTTAAGAACTTCCTAAGCCATACTGATTCTTTCGCTGCTTCACAAGCAGCAACATACTCAGCTTCCATGGTGGAATCAGCAATGCAACCTTACTTTATGCTTCTCCATATTATTGCTCCTCTATTCATAGTGAAAATAGATCCCGATGTCGATTTGTCGAATCGATATCGGTCTGAAAATTTGAGTCAGTGTATCCTGTAAGGATCAGATTCTTAGCGCCGTACATTAGCATATAGTCCCTCGTTCTGCTGAGATACTTGAGGATATTTTTAACGACAGTCCAATGAACATGTTTCGGATTGGACTGATATCTGTTGACAATTCCCACAACATAGCATATGTCGGGTCAAGTACACAACATGGCATACATCAGACTACCGACTGCTGATACATAGAGAATATGTCTCATATCCTCAATTTCTTGAGGTGTCTTAGTGTTGCTTCTTGGCCCTTAATCTCAAATTAATTAATTTTAATTAATTAATTAATGTTTTGATGATAACAAACCTACCTTCAATTATTAACCATTCTCAGTATTTTGTCCACAGTGTAAGGTTTGGAATAACGATTTCAACGTCTTTTTTGGTTCACTCAAATTAGAGATAAAACGAAGAAGTTTCAGTCAAAACAAGATACTCGACGTGATGATATGGCGGCAAAATTGACATCATGGACCAATCAAATTCAAAACAGGATACTTGATGTGATGATGTGGTGACAAAATTGATATTATGGACGAGCGGCAAAATTGACATCATAGACCAATCGAATTATGACATTTATAAATTTGGTAGAGTAACAAATGATGGAGTTTTCAATTACATTTATAAAAGTTTTCGATTACTTTTAAATGGAAAAAAATTATAATGATTTCATTTACATTTATGAAAACTAGTTGTTACTTTTAAATGAAAAAAAATTTATAATGATTTCATTTACATTTATAAAAACTAGTTATTACTTTTTAAATGGAAAGAAATTATAATTATAATGATTTGATTTACTTTATGAAAAAAAAAACTAATTTTGAGAAAGAAAATTATTTAAATTACAAAAAAATCATGTGAAATCTATGAAAACTCGTTTTGAGAAAGAAAATTATTTAAATTACAAAATCATTTCAATTACATTTATAATTGAATTTATAAAACTTTTCAATTACCTACCTGATTTTCATTAACATTTTTTTATTATATTATTACATGGTATATATATATATATATATGAAACATGTGGTTTATAATTTTTTACGATAAATTTAAAAATAAATAAATATTATTTTTTGTGGTCCACGTTTGTTCATGTTTTAGTGGTCCGTATCAATTCCCTTCCTATTTTTTCAGAACACAACCCACACAGAACATTTCACAATACACAAATTCGATCATTTCCTCTATCTAAACTTTTTTTTAAAAGCCTCTATGATTGCTCTCTCCAAGTTTTCAATTTTATTTCTGGTTTATCTTATTCGGGTGAGAAATGTCTATTGTAGGGTGAGAAAATTGTAAATCTATAGTTTGTAGGGTGAGAAAATTGTAAATCTATAGTTTATCTTATTCTGAGACAGAGGTGTGTGAGAAAATTGTAAATCTACTCTTTCAGAGTGGCGTGTAAATGAAATTGTTATTATTTTTTTTTTCATTTAAAAGTAACAACTAGTTTTCATAAATGTAAATGAAATCATTATAATTTCTTTCCATTTAAAAGTAACCGAAAACTTTTATAAATGTAATTGAAAACTCCACCATTTGTTACTCTACAAAATTTATAAATGTCATACTTCGATTGGTCTATGATGTCAATTTTGCCGTTGGTCCATGATATCAATTTTGTCACCACATTATCACGTCAGGTATCTTGTTTTGAATTTGATTGGTCCATAATGTCAATTTTGCCACCACATCATCACGTCGAGTATCTTGCTTTGATTGAAACTTGTTCGTTTTATCTCTAATTTGAGTGAACCAAAAAAGACGTTGAAATCGTTATTCCAAACCTTACCCTGTGGACAAAATACTGAGAATAGTTAATAATTAAAGGTAGGTTTGTTATCATCGAAACATTAATTAATTAATTAATTAAAATTAATTAATTTAAATTAATTAATTTGAGATTAAGGGCCAAAAAAGCCAACCATCTCACACTTTTGATGATGACAAACTATTTCAAGAAAAATAGTATGAAATCTGTAAAACATAAAACTTAAAAGATGCACATGTCCAAATAATAATATTCATCAATTATGATAGACATTCTAATATAATATCATAAATTTGAAATTCACTCAAATCCATATTCTCCGCCTATATTAGTGTGTCAATGAATTATGAAATAACACAATAACAAAGTGATTCATTAATTATAAAATAACAACGAAATGATTCATTAATTATAAAATAAGAAATTTAGAACATATTTTTCCTAATTTTCTCCCCTTTGTAATTATAAAAAAGAACAATAATACAATAATGAAAGAATGACATGCTCCCCTAAGAACATGCCTATAATTAAGATTATAAAATTCAAGATATATCACACGGATTAATACCAAACTCAAATTCAAGATATATCACACCGAATAATATCAAGCTCAAGCCTATTTTTGCAAAAAAATTCTTCATTTAACTACTTGGTAAAAATATCTGCTAATTGATTATCAGAGTTTACAAAATCAAGAATAATATGTCCATTTTGCACATGCTCTCTAATAAAATGATGTCTAATGTCAATATGTTAGTTCTAGAATGATGAATAGGATTTTTGGTTAAATTAATAGCACTGTGTTATCACAAAAGATAGGCACGCTATCAAATTTTAATCCAAAATCACAAAGAGTTTGTTTCATCCAAAGAATTTGAGCACAACAACTAGCAACCGCAATATATTCCGCTTCCGTAAAGGCAACAGAATTTTGCTTTTTACTAAACCAAGAAACTAATGAACTACCAAGAAATTGACAAGTTCCGCTAGTACTTTTACGATCAAGTAAACTTCGTGCAAAATCCACATCAGAATATCCTACCAATTTAAACTCAACATTTCTATGATACCACACTCCTAAATTAATAGTCCCAAGCAAATATTTAAATATTCTTTTAACGGCATGTAGATGAGATTCCTTAGGACAAGATTGAAACCTAGCACAAAAACATACACTAAACATAATATAAGGTTACTAGCAGTCAAGTAAAGTAAAGATCCAATCATACCTCGATAAGATTTTATATCTACACATTTACCTTTTTCATCCTTATCAAGCTTGGTAGATATGCTCATTGGAGTTTTTGCAATCTTACATTCATTGAACTTGAACCTTTTGAGTAAATCCTTGACGTACTTCTCTTGATTTAGGAAGATACCATCTTTCTGTTGTTTGATTTGACGTCCAAGAAAGAAACTGAGCTCTCCCATCATACTCATCTCAAACTCATTATGCATACATTTAGAAAAATCTTCCCAAAAAGAAGGATCAGTAGAAAAAAATATAATATCATCAACGTATATTTGCACTAATAGCATATCTTTTTCTTTAATTTTAATAAAGAGAGTAGTGTTGAGCTTACCCATTTTGAAATCATTCTCAATAAGAAAATTACTAAGTCTATTGTACCAAGCTCTAAGAGCTTGTTTTAAGTCATAAAGAGTCGTTTTCAACTTATAGACATGATGTGGAAAATCAAAATTTTCAAATCGAGGAGGTTGTTTTACATAAACTTCCTCCATAATATAACCATTTAAGAATGCACTTTTCACATCCATTTGATATAATATAAAATTTTTGTGAGAAGCAAATGCAAGTAAGATTCTAATAGCTTCTAATCTAGCAACGAGTGCAAAAGTTTCTTCATAGTCTATACCTTCCTCTTGACAATAACCTTGAGCTACAAGTCTAGCTTTATTTCTAATGATACTCCCATTTTCATCAATTTTATTTCTAAAACCCCATTTGGTTCAAATAATGGAAATATTAGAGGGTATAGGGACTAATTTCCAAACTTTATTCCTTTCAAATTGATTCAGTTCTGCTAAAATCCAAAACTCATCATTTTCGGTATCCTTAAGACTTTTTGGTTCAATTTGAGAAACAAAAGCAAGATTATTAAATAAATTAATAAAGAAATGAGTTTTCACACCTTGTTCGGGATCATCAATAATCAAGTCTTTGGGATGAGATGAGGCATACCTCCATACTTTTGGCACTGATGAAGAACTTTCTTCCTTCTTTTCATTTAAAGCTCACTTCTTCTTTACTTGAAAGAGTTTCCTTTCCTTTGTCACTGACAAGTAAATCTCCAAAATTTCTTTCTAAATCATCCCTTTCTTGTTGTCGCCAAAAGTTACTAAGCCACCATCCTTTTTGGAAAGATTCACAAACTTGGATTGGTTTCCCGTCATGTGTCTTGAGAAACCACTCATTTTCTTCATCATCTTTGTCACTATGAGCCATGAAGCAAAAATTTGCGACTTCTACGTCACTTGCACTTTCATCACTAACATCCCAAGTAGCCTTCATTGCTTTCTTCCTGGATTTCTTAGATAATTTGAGGAGAATCCGATCTTATATGACCCGACTTTTTACATTCATAACATATTATCTCATCATGTTTGCTCTTCTCACCTTTTTGGTTGGTGAAATATTTTCTAAATTGTTTCTTTCTTTTGATGAAATTTTTACACTTACGTGTGAAGTAGGCAACATCATCTTCATCAAGGGCTTCATCATCGTCGGAGTCAACTTCTGATGTGATGGACTTTAGGGCTATAGTTTTCTTCTTTTTGGATTCCTCTTCTATGCGCTCCTCCTCTTCCATGCGCTCCTTCATGGTAATCTCATGCGTCATGAGAGAACCAACAAGTTCATCCAAAGGAAGCTTTGTGAGATCCTTTGCTTCTTGAATTGCCGTCACTTTTGCTTCCCAACTTTTAGGTAGAGACCTAAGAATTTTCCTTACATTTTCGGAAGTAGAATATACTTTTCCAAGATTTTTCAAACATTTAGAATATTCGTAAATCTAGTGAACATATCACTTATAGATTCATTTGCATCCATTTTAAATAGTTCATAATTATGAACTAACATGCTGATCTTTGTTTCTTTAACTTGATTTGTTCCCTCATGAGTTACTTCAAAAGTTTTCAAATTTTCATAGGCTGAAGAACACATAGATACTCTATTAAATTCATCATTACTTAGGACACAATAGAGACCGTTTATAGCACTAGCATTAAAAGAACATTTTTTCATATCATGCTCATCAAATTCATCCTCCATTTTAAGCTACTCAATATTATTAACAATTTTTTTTATGGGAATACAAGGGTCTTTACTAACATTTAACCATAATTGATAATCCTCCATTTTAAGCTACTCAATATTATTAACAATTTTTTTATGGGAATATAAGGATCTTTACTAACATTTAACCATAATTGATAATCAATTGATTGCAAATAAATTTTCATTCTAGCTTTCCAATATGTATAATTAGATCCATCAAAATAAGGAGGTCTAGAAGTTGATTGTCTTTCACAAAAACCGTTTTTAACACGTAGATTCGCCATAATCTCTAAAAATAAAGTTTAGAAAAACACGCAGGGCATAACGATCGTTGTCCTGCCATTTGGATGTACGCATCCGTACCCTCGTGATGGGATAGGGGTATCCCCCCAAATACATGATCACACAATATGCATGAGGTCTCACTAGTCCTACCGTCATCATTTAATGAACATAACCCCGTGTCACGTTTTCATGCTTACATGTCATTCTCATTCTCATTTCGTTACATATCATACATATTCCTAGCGGGGTTATGTATCATGCAATTTACCGTATTTCATGTCATACAATTCATTCAGTTACATTCCAATACTCATACAACAAGCCATAATCGTTCAAGGACCACACATCGTTACATGCATTACACATCACATCAGACTAAAATCATACATTCACGTTCACATAACTACGTACTTAAGCACAATAAGCTAGCATACAATGCATCATTTCATAAACAAGTCATAACGTAAACACTTCATAGTCATATCGTTCTCTAACTTACCATAGCCTTAACGTTCTTATACCTATCACGGACATATCATTACGTAACGTACCTTAGTCATATCATCACCAGAATGTATCCTAACGCCATCGTTCTATCAATGTATCACAAACCTATCCCTTTCTACCCATAACCTAACCGTATTCTTTCATCAATCTCTCCTATCCATAGCACTCCAGTGTGTAACCTAACCTTAACGTTTCATGAACGTATCTTACTCCTATCGTTACATTTCGTTTTGTGCATCCTTCTCGTATCCTATCTCAAACATCTCCTAGAGCACATCGTACCATAATTATTATCATACAATCCACATATTATAACATAACATAACATATAGAAAGCATATCGATCCACAAACAATTCACACATATCAATATATATGACACGTGCAGAACCACAGGGCACGTGTCAACATCAAATATAACCATGCCGATAGTAAGGTCACTTACCTGGCTCGCTTAAGTCATTGTCACAAATATATCTTTAATGAAAGTTCGATTCCGCCCTTTGAAATCCGAGTCAACCTATATGAGCTCATGACATTAGTTTCAAGTTTGAACTCTATAAAATTATTTCCCTAATTTACATTCGCCATCTTAAAATTATGATTTTTTCTGTTAGAAAAAATTTAAAGAAGCTCACTGCCCTCTCATAGAAATTCTGTTCTTTCATTTAGACAAAATTTAAAGGAGCTAAAGGAGCTCACTGCCCTCTGATATTTCCTTTTATTGTTAAATAGTGTTTAACAAATCTTTCCTCAATCTCCCTCTCTCCCTCATTTTTTTTTCATTTTGTAAATAGGTTTTTCAATTGTGTAAACAAATATTACTCGCCAATTTTAAGTACAGGCTAAGATATTTTAGTTTATAGATCTGCCACCTAAAATTTTATTGAATCTAACAAATTTTATTGAATCTAGTTTATAGATCTGCCACCTAAAATTTTATTGAATCTAACAAATTTTATTGAATCTAACCTTATAACCTTATTTGGTATAACTAAAATGCTAGAAAAAATCTAATAATTCTATATGGGATCTGATTATTACAGACGGTAAGATAGGAAGAAGATTTGATCCTAAATTAATTTCTTATAACCATAACTAAATTAATTTCTTATAACCATAACCGTAAAGGAAAAAGGAAATCTGAGATAGGATTTTACCGTAATAATTGACAAACTCTAAATCTCCAATCCATTGAAAGCCATTTAACTTCTCAAAACTGTTCATGCTTGTTTTTGTGTTTCTTTCTTTTTTTTACAGTTGGCGTAAGATGGGTCGAGGAGAGATAATTGTGAGAAGTGATGAGAGGTTAGTGGAGAGAGGTGGGGAAATTCTTAACAAGTATACCCTAATCCGTATGAGTCATAAACATTTATTTGCATGCATAAAACTTTCATAAGCCTATCACTTTGTATTCATAAAATCTTTGATTCCTTGTAAAGTTTTTGTCACATAGTTAGGTATTTTAAATCTTAATTCATACTCCAAAAGGGTCTTTTGGTCATTTACCCCCAAATCTTGGTTTAATTCTTCAACATATTCCAATGGCCTTGTAACTTTGTGTAATCCCTTTACACCATGTCATAAAGCTCCTCATCAAATTTCATGTCATTTAGAGGTCACTTTGGTCGTAAACTAGTGGTACGTAATTATAGGGTATTTTAGTCATTTTACACCTACAGTTGGTTTAGCCCATTATCATAACCTAATGGTTACCAAATTTCGTACATAACTTTATCATGCCATATTGAGTCTTATTCTAAAATTTCATGGACAACATAATTCATCTAAGGTTTGTGGCTCAGACACTTCATTGAAATAAATGTTCGCGTATACAATAAGGTTGGCAAACTTACTCAATCTGAATAGTTTCTCACTTTTTTTTTTTCAATCTAATAGTTTTACTAGTTTTAGTTTCTGCTTTACATGGTTCTCCAAATCAAATTCTCTAAACCTAGCTAAAGGTTCACTCATTGACCTTTCTGTCCATACATTCTCAAAATCTCATTTTTAAATATCCAAAATGGCATTTTCTTTTTTTTCAATCTAATAGTTTTACTAGTTTTAGTTTCTGCTTTACATTGTTCTCCAAATCAAATTCTCTAAACCTAGCTAAAGGTTCACTCATTGACCTTTCTGTCCATACATTCTCAAAATCTCATTTTTAAATATCCAAAATGGCATTTTCTTTTGAACCAATTTTTTTTTTCTCTCTCTCCCTATCATTAAAGAAATACAAAGAAAAATTTCGGGTTAGAAACATTCTCCAGAATCTCTCTTGAGATTTGAACCCATAGCTGATGGTAGAACTAGGATAGATATTTTCTGTTTCCTACTCACACGCGCTCATATCTTTGCTTCTCGATCCATCTCTAATTTTAATCTTCCTCCCCAATAAGATATTACGGTGCTGATGTAGACCAAAATTTCGTTACAGTCCAATTCTGATCGGTAATAGATACCGGGGCTTTGCAATATTTGACTGATCACAATTCTGTATAGTCCATCTACTATAGGAGTTCCTCGGGAATTCATTAGAGGAATGTTTTCAATTAAAATTGTTAGTTCTCTATATTTTTAATAATTAAAAAGAAAGAAAGAATTGTTTTCCTTTCCTCATTATTGTTTGTGTCCACTTGATTTGGTTCATCATTAATGTCTATCTTTGTAGATGAATTCCATATACAAATTTGTCTATTTTCCCATACAAAATCAAGAAATTTGTAATACTTCTTCTCTTTTGGCTACCTACCCCAATTCTAGTAAATTTTTGGAGTCAAAATCATGACATGAAACTGGTTAAGAACTCCACCCTATCCCAATGCAACTAGAATGCACTAGTAAATCACATGGATCTACGAACGACTCCTGTTTTTGATTTGTGGTCAAGCTAGAGTTTGAGGATTTGGTAACTTTCATAGGAAACATCGTCAAATAGGCTGTTCTCTTGGTATACCTTATCTAGTACAGCCCAAAACTAATGCTCCTATAACCATAATGGAAAAACAATACAACCCTTTCAACGCCGGTGTAATATCAAGAATGGACTTAACAAAATTCTCTTATAAAAATTGGTATTGTATAAGCATGGTGGATATCCTCAGATGCCATAAAACTTGGGATACTTGAAAATCAAACTTAAAATGATAGTCTTGAAACTTTAGCTATGGTAATACCTTTTAACCAGGTTGGAAAAATTGTTCGGTAATTTTCTACAACAATTTGTTTATGTTGAGCTTCCTTAGTGCATTCGTGTACCCTAAGAAGGATTACAACAAAACTTCTAGTTGATTTAGAGACAATGTCCCACTCTAATCCTAGTGTATCCCCCACCCAAGTTCATTTTAAATCATGGTTTCTTAAATTTAAGGTACCTTTGACAATCTCATACCGTAGTCCCTCTCCATACACCTCTAAAATTTTGACCATGATCGTAATGCCTCGTCCAAACTGTGGCTCGATACTTTTAAATCACCTCACAACTTCTCTAATTGGTTGTATTATTAAGGCAGGAAAGTTTTCTATATCTCAGTACTTCCAAAGCTCAGCTTCCATTAAAGGCACTTATGTCATTCACCAATCAATTTAAGTATACATGTTTTAAACTTTTATGGTCTTAACTCAAAATTTTTTTTTACTGATACTTTTAATTTCATCTTTACATACTTCAAAGTTATAAAATTTTCTTACAAACACTACCACTTTTAGTATCTATAGTGTACTATAAGATATTGACATCTATCAAGCTTCTTAGGTCATTTTATTTCATCTAAAACTACTTACTTTTCCGTATACATTGGTATAGTCCTCCCCATCTCTATGGTCATAAGACTGTGTAGTTTATCTATGTTCAAGACGTCTAACTAAAACATATGATCTTGCTTAGCAAAATCATTTTCACGCATGCACAAACATTTAGTAGCTTACTAAAATTAAAGCTAGCAACAATCTTAGTAAATCTAAACATCATCAATACAACAATTTACCTTCACATTCCATGCAAGGTAAAACATAACGTATTCTAAATTGAAATAAATATAAAATTAAGCTAACATGAATGCGGGAAATTATAATACAATCAATAAAGTAAAAGTCCAATTATGAGTTATATTTTATAATGACCAAGCAATAACAACATACACAATCAACGACATTTCATTTTCTTATCTTACGCAAGACATACCTGACAGAGACGGGGCACCGACGGTGGGACCATGGAACATGCCAAGCCTACATCGTAAAATATAAGGTCGCTACTGTATACATACCATAAACATTGAATGCGGAAGACTTCATTTAAACTCCATAAAACATAACCTTTAACTTAAAACACAGCCATGGACTTACGTGTTTCGAAAACATCTTTAAAACGACACAACAAAAGACTCGAAATAGAATAAATAAGCGTTTAAGTTTAAAACATCATATTCTATCATAAGTCTAAGAAAATAAATGCCACTATCCTATGCATGTGCCATGATCTTGAGTTGCGATGCCGTCGTCAGCCGTACAGGAATGCCTTGCCTTAACCTGAAAAATGTAGTAGCACATGGCTTGAGTATTTAAAGAAATACTCAGTAAGTGACCCCACTATTGGGGTTAAATGCAACAATCACATGCAATGCCATGATGGAACCTATCTTTCATTTCGTTTCGTTTCATTTCATTTCATTTCGTTTCGTTTCGTTTCGTTTCGTTTTTCCTACGGTGTAATCCTAACAGGTAATCGTGGACGTGTACCATATACTCTACACGCAGCCCATACGTGCGAGTATGGGCTCACCAGCTAGTTTGCACACCGCTGGGCCACTGTCCCTAGCCGGTGGGCATGCTCTGGGGGCCTACCGGGACCCGTTAAAACTAAAATCGTCACGACAGCGCTATGCAGGGCATAACGATCGTTGTCCTGCCATTTGGATGTACACGTCCGTACCCTCGTGATGGGATAGGGGTATCCCCCAAAATGCATGATCACACAATATGCATGAGGTCCCACTAGTCCTACAGTCATCATTTAATGAACATAACCCTGTGTCACGTTTTCATGCTTACATGTCATTCTCATTCTCATTTCGTTACATATCATACATATTCCTAGCGGGGTTATGTATCATGCAATTTACCGTATTTCATGTCATACAATTCATTCAGTTACATTCCAATACTCATACAACAAGCCATAATCGTTCAAGGACCACACATCGTTACATGCATTACACATCACATCAGACTAAAAGCATACATTCACGTTCACATAACTACGTACTTAAGCACAATAAGCTAGCATACAATGCATCATATCATAAACAAGTCATAACGTAAACACTTCATAGTCATATCGTTCTCTAACTTACCATAGCCTTAACGTTCTTATACCTATCACAAACATATCACTACGTAACGTACCCACCAGAACGTATCCCAATGCCATCGTTCTATCAATCTATCACAAACCTTTCTCTTTCTACCCATAACCTAACCGTATTCTTTCATCAATCTCTCCTATCCATAGCACTCCAGTGTGTAACCTAACCTTAACGTTTCATGAACGTATCTTACTCCTATCGTTACATTTCGTTTTGTGCATCCTTCTCGTATCCTATCTCAAACATCTCCTAGAGCACATCGTACCATAATTATTATCATACAATCCACATATTATAACATAACATAACATATAGGAAGCATATCGATCCACAGACAATAATTATGTCACAAATATATCTTTAATGAAAGTTCGATTCCATCCTTTGAAATCCGAGTCAATCTATATGAGCTCATGACATCAGTTTCAAGTTTGAACTCTATAAAATTATTTCTCTAATTTACATTGGCCATCTTAAAATTCTGACCTTTCCCGTTAGACAAAATTGAAAGAAGCTCACTGCCCTCTCATAAAAGGATAAAAATTCTGATCTTGTTAGACAAAATTGAAAGGAAATTCTGATAGTTTCTGTTAGACAAAATTGAAAGGAGCTAAAGAGCTCACTGCCCTCTGATATGGTTAAATACTGCTTAACAAATCTTTCCTCAATCTCCCTCTCTCTCTCTCTCTCATTTTTTTTATTTTGTAAATAGGTTTTTTCAAGTGTGTAAACAAATATTACTGGCCAATTTTAAGTACCGGCTACGATCTTTTAGTTTATAGATCTGCCACCTAAAATTTTATTGAATCTAACCTTATAACCTTATTTCTTATAACTAAAATGCTAACAAAAATCTAATAATTCTATATGGGATCTAATTATTACAGACGGTAAGAAAGAAAATAAGATTTGATCCTAAATTAATTTCTTATAACCACAACTCAATTAATTTCTTATAATCATACCTGTAAAGGAAAAGGAAATCTATTTTACCATAATAACTGACAAACTCTAAATCTGCAATCTGCTCAAAGCCATTTTACTTCTCAAATCTGCCCATAGTTGTTTTTCTGTTTCTTTCTTTTTTTGCAGTTGGCGTTAGATGGTGAGAGATAATTGTGGGAATGGATGAGAGGTTAGTGGAGAGAGGTGGGGAAAGATTTTTTTTTTTTAATTAATTAATTAATTTATTATTATTATTATTATTATTATTTTAACTATTTTTTTTATTTGTTTATTTCTTTATTTATTTTTGGGCTATTAGAGAAAGACAATCAACTTCTAGACCTCCTTATTTTGATGGAACAAATTATTCTTATTGGAAAGTTAGAATGAAAATTTATTTGCAATCGATTGATTATGAATTATGGTTGAATGTTAGTAAAGGTCCTTTCATTCCAATAAAAATTGTTAATAACATTGAGGAGCTTAAATTAGAGAATGAATTTGATGAACATGATATAAAAAAAATGTTCTTTTAATGCTAGTGCTATAAATTATCTTTATTGTGCCCCAAGTAATGATGAATTTAATAGAGTATCCATCTGTTGTTGAGCATATGAAATTTGGAAAACTCTTGAAGTAACTCACGAGGGAACAAATCAAGTTAAAGAAACAAAAATTAGCATGTTGGCTCATAACAAAATGTATGCAAATGAATCTCTAAGTGATGAAAAAGTAGCAAATTTTTACTTCATGGCTTATGGTGACAAAGAGGATGAAGTCATGGCTCCGGGTAACAAAGAGGATGAAGAAGACAAGGTAATTCTTGAATCTCCTTCTTATGATGAATTATTTAAAGTTTTTGAGGAGATGCAACTTGATTTAGAAAAACTTGGTTCAAAGTATGTTATGCTTCAAAAGAAATATAAGGCTTCAATTATTAAAGATGAGTCTTTATTAAATGAAATTTCTTGCTTGAAAGAGAATAATCATAATGTTGTAAAATTTGATATACCCTGTGAAAAGCATGTAAATGATTGTGATGAGAAAACTGCATTACTTGATAAAATTAAATTTCTTGAGCATGATTGTTGTGAAAAAGATAAGTTAATTAAATTACTCAAAGAAAAGGAATCAAATATTGTGCAAGAACTTGGTAAGGCTAAAGAGTCTATTCAAAAATTAACTATAGGTGCTCAAAAATTAGATAAAATAATTGGAGCAGGTAAGCCTTATGGCGATAAAAGAGGATTAGGCTATGTTGATGAATGTTCTACTCCTTCAAGTTCTGAAACAATATTTGTTAAACCATCCCCCATTATGCTCAAGCCTAACACATGCAAATTTGTATCTCATGATAAATCTAGATTTGTGCCTATATTTCATTATTGTGGTGTTGAAGGTCATACTAGATCCAATTGCTTTAAATTGAAAAATTCTCAAAACATTCCTTGGAGAAGAAAATTTTCTCAAAATGTAAAATTTAGCAATGTTTTAAGAAATAATTTTTCAATTGAAAATAGAATACATAAACTTAGTCCAAGAAATAAATTCATGCATGATGCTGTTTGTTTTTGTGTGGTAAGTTTTTTAATATGAATGCAAGCATGATTCCTAAATTTATGAACTAATTTGTTAGGATCTAAACAAGTATGGGTAACAAAAGGTCAATTTTGAATATCGTTGTTTATAGGTTTATTTGAAAGCATCCAAGAAAAATAAGTGGTATTTGGAAAGTGGTTGCTCAAGACACATGACGGGAAACGAATCCAAGTTTGTGAGTCTTTCCAATAAGGATGGTGGCTTAGTAACGGTTGGCGACAACAAGAAGGTAAAATAATTGGTAAGGGTACTATAGGTAATGACTCTGGTACTCTCTCTGAAAATTTACTTTTCGCGGATGATTGTACTTTACAAGAATTTGCTAGATCAATGTTAAATGATTATGATTTACCTAAATATTTTTTGGCGGAAGCTGTTAATATCGCCGGTTATGTTTCAAATAGAGTTTTAATTAGACCCTGTTTAGATAAAACTCTTTATGAACTTTGGCATAATAAAATTCCAAATAGTGGGTATTTCAAAGTTTTTAGTTGCAAATGTTTTATTTTGAACACCAAGGAAAAGTTGGAAAATTTTGATTCTAAAACGGATATTGGTATTTTTCTTGGTTATTCATCTAGTAGTATAGCTTATAGAGTTTTCAATAAGAGAACTTTAGAAGAATCTATAAATGAGGTATTTGATGAATCTTATAATAATATTTCTAATGAGTTTATTTGTAGTTCCATTATTCGAACCAAATGGGTTTTTAGAAATAAAATTGATGAAAATGGGAATATCATTAGAAATAAAGCTAAACTTGAGTTTTTAGAAATAAAATTGATGAAAATGGAAATATCATTAGAAATAAAGTTAGACTTGTAGCTCAAGGTTATTGTCAGGAGGAAGGTATGAAGAAACTTTTGCACCCGTTACTAGATTAGAAGCGATTAGAATGTTACTTGCATTTGCTTCTTACAAAAATTTTATATTATATCAAATGGATGTGAAAAGTGCATTCTTAAATAGTTATACTATGGAGGAAGTTTATGTAAAACAACCTCTTGGATTCGAAAATTTTGATTTTCCACGTCATGTCTATAAGTTGAAAAAGGCTTTTTATGACTTAAAACAAGCTCCAAGAGCTTGGTATGATAGACTTAGTAATTTTCTGATTGAGAATGATTTCAAAATGGGTAAGCTCGACACTACTCTCTTTATTAAAATTAAAGAAAAAGATATGTTATTAGTGCAAATATATGTTGATTATATTATTTTTGGTTCTACTAATCCTTATTTATGGGAAGAATTAATGTATGATGAGTATGATGAGTATGATGGGAGAGCTCAGTTTCTTTCTTAGACTTCAAATCAAACCACTGAAAGATGGTATCTTCCTAAATCAAAAGAAGTACATCAAGGATTTACTCAAAAGGTTCAAGTTCAATGAAGGTAAGATTGCAAAAACTCCCATGAGCACATCTACCAAGCTTGATAAGGATGAAAATGGTAAATGTGTAGATATAAAATCTTATCGAGGTATGATTGGATCTTTACTTTACTTGACTGCTAGTAGACCTTATATTATGTTTAGTGTATGTCTTTGTGCTAGGTTTCAATCTTGTCCTAAGGAATCTCATCTACATGTCGTTAAAAGAATAATTAAATATTTGCTTGGGACTATTAATTTAGGATTGTGGTATCCTAGAAATGTTGAATTTAAATTGGTAGGATATTCTGATGCGGATTTTGCGGGAAGTTTACTTGATCGTAAAAGTACTGGTGGAACTTGTCAATTTCTTGGTTTAGTAAAAAGAAAAATTCGATTGCCTTATCTACTACGAAAGCGGAATATATTACGGTTGCTAGTTGTGCTCAAATTCTTTGGATGAAACAAACTCTTCGTGATTTTGTATTAAAATTTGATGGTGTGCCTATCTTTTGTGATAACACTCGTGCTATTAATTTAACCAAAAATCCTGTTCATTATTCTAGAACTAAACATATGGACCTTAGACATCATTTTATTAGAGAGCAGGTGCAAAATGGACATATTATTCTTGATTTTGTAAACTCTAATAATCAATTAGCATATATTTTTACCAAGCCGTTAAATGAATTTTTTTTTTTTTTTTTTTTTTTTTTTTTTTTTTGCAAAAATCGACTTGAGCTTGGTATTATTCGGTATGATATATGTTGAATTTGAATTTGGTATTATTCGGTGTGATATATCTTGAATTTGAATTTGGTATTACTCGGTGTGATATATCTTGAATTTTATAATCTTAATTATAGGCATGTTGTTAGGGGAGAATGTCATTCTTTTATTATTGTTTTATTCTTCTTTTTTATGATTACGAAGTGGGAGAAAATTAGGAAAAATATGCTCTAAATTTGTTATTGTATAATTAATGAATCACTTTGTTGTTGTGTTATTTCATAATTCATTGAAGCATTCATACCGGGGGAGAATATGAATTTGAGTGAATTTCAAATTTATGATAATATATTAGAATGCCTATCATGATGTATCAATATTATTATTTGGATATGTGCATTATTTTAAGTTTTATGGTTTTATGAATTTCATACTATTTTTCTTGAAATGGTTTATCGTCATAAAAAAGGGGGATATTGTTGGCTTTTTGGCCCTTCATCTTTAATTAATTAATTGATATTTTGATGATAACAAACCTACCTTCAATTATTAACCATTCTCAGTATTTTGTCTACAGTGTGAGGTTGGGAATAACGATTTCAACGTCTTTTTTAGTTCATTCAAATTAGATATAAAACGAAGAAGTTTCAGTCAAAACAAGATACCCGACGTGATGATGTGGTGGAAAAATTGACATCATGGACTAATCAAATGCAAGATACCTGACGTGATGATGTAGTGACAAAATTGACATAATGGACCAGCAGCAAAATTGACATCAGAGACCAATCGAAGTATGACATTTATAAATTTGGTAGGGTAACAAATGGTGGAGTTTTCAATTACATTTATAAAAGATTTCCAATTACATTTATAAAAGTTTTCAGGTAACTAGAAAGAAATTATAATGATTTCATTTACATATATAAAAATGAGTGGTTACTTTTAAATAAATAAAAAAATTATAATAATTTTATTTATATTTATGAAAATTAGTTCCTTACTTTTAAATGGAAAGAAATTATAATGATTTACATTTATGTAAACTCGCTTTGAGAAAGAAAACCGTTTGAAATTACAAAATCATTTTAATTACAATGATTTCAATTAGATTTATAAAACTTTCAATTACTTTTAAAATGTTACCACATTGTTTTGATTTAACATTTTTTTATTATATTATTACATTTCAATATGTTTTATATAGACAATAAAAATGAATTTAAAATGTTTTGAATATTTATTTAAAATAATATATATATATATATATATATATATATTTAAATGAAACATGTGGTCTATAACTTTTTTACAATAAATTTAAAAATAAATAAATATTATTTTTTCGTGGTCCACGTTTTAGTGGTTTTCATCAATTCCTATTTTTACAACTTGATCCCTATTTAAACTCATTACCTCTTCATATTTTTTAAGAACACAACACATAGAACATTTCACAGTACAATAGACATCTCTCTCAATAATAAGATAAAAAAGAAATAGAATTGTCAATAATAAGATAAAAAAAAATTAGAAGTAATTGTCAATAATAAGATAAAAAAGGTAAATGAAATCATTATAATTTCTTTCCATTTAAAAGTAACCGAAAACTTTTATAAATGTAATTGAAATGATTTTATAATTCAAATACTCCTCTTCTAATTTAAAAGTAATAGAAATCTTTTATAAATCCAAATTTATAAATGTCATACTTCGATTGGTCTCTGATGTCAATTTTGCCGCTGGTCAATGATGTCAATTTTGTCACCACATCATCACGTAAGGTATCTTGAATTTGATTGGTCCATGATGTCAATTTTGCCGCCACATCATCACGTCGGGTATCTTGTTTTGACTGAAACTTCTTCGTTTTATCTCTAATTTGAGTGAACTAAAAAAGACGTTGAAATCGTTATTCCCAACCTTACACTGTGGACAAAATACTGAGAATTGTTAATAATTGAAGGTAGGTTTGTTATCATCAAAACATCAATTAATTCATTAATTAATTAAAATGAATTAATTTGAGATTAAGGGCCAAAAAGCCAACAATATACCAATTGTACCATCGATATGACAACCCTAGATACGGGTGAATAGAGTTTCAACAATGTAATTATTAATTTTTTTTAATAATAATAAAACTTATAACATGCAATAAAACTTAAAAATAATTTAGAATTTAAATAGGAAAAGAAATATAACACCGTAGTGTTATAGTGGTTAGGTCAAACTCGACCTACTTCACTCCCCAAGCGCCTCTTGAGAATTTGAATAAAACTTTCTGACTCTTTCCTCGGACCAGAGCCCAACCGCTACACCGCTCAGAGCAAACTCAATCCTTTCCACGGCTCAGGATCAAACCGGTACGATTGTCTGAAATCTTATAGAAACACACCACAACACTCTGAAGTAATAGACATCTCTCTTAGGAATAAAATAAAATAAAAAAGAAATAGAATTGGAAGCTTTGGAGAGAGCAACCATGGAAGCTTTTAAAAAAAATTTAGATTGAGGAAACAAATGTTTTCGGTTTTGTGTTCTGAAAAAGAGGTAATGAGTTTAAATAGCGATCAAGTTGTAAAATTAGGAATTGATACGGACCACTAAAACGTGAATCGAAACGTGGACTACGAAAAATAATATTTATTTATTTTTAAATTTATCGTAAAAAATTATAAACCACATGTTTCATTTAAATTTATATATATATATATATATATATATATATATATTATTTTAAATAAATATTATAAACATTTTAAATTCATTTATTTATTTATATATATATCACATATTGAAATATAATAATATAATAAAAAAATGTTAATGAAAACGACGTGGGTAATTGAAAAGTTTTATAAATCTAATTGAAACCATTATAAATGTAATTGAAATGATTTTGTAGTTAAAACCATTATAAATTATAAACATAATTGAAATGATTTTATAATTTTAATAATTTTCTTTTTCAAAACTAATTTTAATTTCTTTCTATTTAAAAGTAACAATTTCATAAATGTAAATGAATTCATTATAATTTTTTTCCATTTAAAAGTAATCGAAAACTTTTATAAATGTAATTGAAAATTCCACCATTTGTTACTCTACCAAATTTATAAATGTCATACTGCGATTGGTCTATGATGTCAATTTTGCCGCTGATCCATAATGTCAATTTTGTCACCACATCATTACGTCAAGTATCTTGTTTTGAATTCGATTGGTCCATGATGTCAATTTTGCCACCACATCATCATGTCGGGTATTTGTTTTGACTGGAACTTTTTCGTTTTATCTCTAATTTTAGTGAACCAAAAAAGACGTTGAAATCGTTATTCCCAACCTTACATTGTGGACAAAAATGATGAGAATTGTTAATAATTGAAGGTAGGTTTGTTATCATCAAAACGATTAAGGCGAAAAAGCCAACCATCTCCTCCTTTTTGACAAACCATTTCAAGAAAAATAGTATGAAAACCATAAAACTTAAAATAATGCACATGTCCAAATAATAATATTAATATCAATATCGATGCATCATCATAGGCATTCTAATAATATCATGAGAACTTTGAAATTCACTCACATCCATATTCTCCCCCTATATTAATGCTTCAATGAATTATGAAACATCACAACATCCAAGTGGTTCATTAATTATAAAATAAAACGAACTGAGTCATTAATTATAAAATAACAAATTTATAGCATATTTTTCCTCATTTTCTCCCCTTTGTAATCATAAAAAAGAACAATAAGACAATAATAAAAGAATGACATGCTCCCCTATGAACATGCCTATAATTAAGATTATTAAATTCAAGATATATCACACCGAAAAATTCAAGATATTTTTCGTGGTCCACGTTTCGATTCACGTTTTAGTGGTTCGTATCAATTCTTATTTTTACAACTTGATCGCTATTTAAACTCATCACCTCTTCATATTTTTCATAACACAACACACAAAACATTTGTTTCCTCGATCTAATTTTTTTTTAAAAGCGTTCATTGTTGCTCTGTACAAAGCTTCCAATTCTATTTCTTTTTTTTATCTTATTCCTGAGAGAGATGTCTATTAAATCAGAGTGTTGTGGTGTGTTTCTATAAGATTTCAGACAATTGTACCGGTTTGATCCTAAGTCGTGGAAAGGATTGAGTTTGCTCTTGAACTTGTAAAAAGAGCGGTGTACCGGTTTGATCCTGAGCTGTGGAAAGGAGTTTGCTCTTGAACTCGTAAAAAGAGCGGTGTACCGGTTTGATCCTGAGTCGTGGAAAGAATTGAGTTTTCTCTTGCACTCGTAAAAGGAGCGGTGTAGCAGTTGGGCTCTGATCCGAGGAAAGAGTCAGAAAGTTTTATTCAAATTTCCAAGAGGCGCTTGGGGAGTGGAGTAGGTCGAGTTTGACCAAACCACTATAAAACTACGATTTTATATTTTCTAACCCTTTTCCTATTTAAATTCTAAATTATTGTGCGTTGTTGTGCGATCCTAACAACTGGTATCAGAGCTAGGAAAAATTCACCACGATTTGTGAAGATGGAAAGTTCAAAGATTGGAATTGAGAAGTTCGATGGATCCGATCTCGATTTCTGGAAGATGCAGATTAAAGATTATCTGTACCAGAAAGATCTTCACGAACCTCTGTTGGGGGTGAAGCCGGATACCATGACCACAGAACAGTGGAAACTCAAGGATCGACAAGCCTTGGGGCTAATCCGGTTGACGCTATCCAGAAACGTGGCGTTCAACATTATCAAGGAGAAGACAACGTCAGATCTATTGAAGGCGCTGTCAAATATGTATGAAAAACCATCGGCTATGAACAAGGTGTATTTGATGCGGAGATTGTTCAATCTATAGATGTCTGAAGGTGGACCTGTTGCTGATCATATAAATGAATTCAATATGATCATAAGTCAACTGAGTTCGGTGGAATTTAATTTCGAAGATGAAATTAAAGCGTTGATTTTGATGTCATCCTTACCCGAGTCATGAGATACTGTTGTTGCTGCAATCCGCAGTTCCCGAGGGTCTGATAAACTGAAGTTTGGTGAAATTCGAGATGTAGTTCTCAGCGAAAGTATTCGCAAACGGGAAACTGAAGATTCATCAGGCAATGCTCTCAGTGTTGATCGAAAGGGAAGAAGTAAATCAAAGAGCTCAAACAAACATGGGCGATCAAAATCAAAGACCTAGAGAAAAATCTCCAAATAGACCAAATGTAACGTGTTGAAATTGTGGAGAAAAAGGTCACTTTCAGACAGGTTGTACAAGACTAAAGAGGAAGCAGAATCACAAATCTGGAGATGATGATGATTCTATAAATTCAGGAGAAGACATTGAGGATGCTCTAATCCTCAGCGTGGACAGTTCGATTGAATCCTGAATTTTGGATTCAGGTGCATCTTTTCATTTGTCTCCAAATAAAGAGTTGTTTCGGAGTTTCAAGTCTGGAAATTTCGAGAAGGTGTATCTTGCCGACAACAAAGATTTGGAGATTAAAGGAAAAGAAGATGTCTGCATAAAAACTTCGGCAGGAAATCAGTGGACATTAAAGGATGTCAGATATATTCCTGGTCTAAAAAAGAACCTGATCTCTATTGGTCAGTTGGATAACACAGGTTATGCAACAAAGTTAGGGAAGAGTTCGTGGAAGATTATGAAGGGTGTCATGGTGGTAGCACGTGGCTCAAAATCTGGAACCTTATACACCACTGCAGGGTGTATGAACATAGCTGCTGTTGCTGAGAGTGCTTCAAATTCAAGTCTACGGTACAATAGACTTGAACATATGAGCGCAAAAGGAATGAAGAGGCTGGCTCCGAAAGGAGTTTTAGAAGGTTTGAAATCTGTTGATGTGGGTCGTTGTGAGAACTACGTTATGAGCAAGCAGAAACGAGTTAGCTTCACAAGAACCACCAAAGAATTGAAGAAAGTGCGGTTGGAAATGGAACTATATGTGGAGCAAGGTTCGACGAAGCAAGTGGGAGTTGAGCTTGAGTTGCAGGAAAACTCACTTAGTGATGTGGTAGCAGACACTCATGAAACTCGAACCTCGTTACGTGATTTTTGAGGCTTCAAATCTCGAACCGTGGCGAAAATAAAACTAAAAGTAGAATTAAATTAAACATTCAGATAATGCAATTTAAAACCAAACAATATCTCGACTAGAACAAATTGAAAGGCAATGCAAACATGTGTTGTTAAAGGTTTGTTACAAACGGAGAAAGGGTTCGGGGTACTGTTTCGAACGAAATATAAACGATCCAAAGTACATAGACTGGGTCGACACTCATAAACGACCCTCAAGTGACAATGCAGCTCTCAAACGCTCCCCCACCTCGAGCGACAGTTAGCAAAGACATGAAAAAGAAATCTAAAATGCAATGAGTAAAAAAGTACTCGGTAAGTAGCCTACTTGTAGGCTCTCATCGCATCCAGTTCCTGGTAGGTTTCCACGGGCTTTTCTCTAGGCTCTAGGAAGTTTGGGCTTAACTCTATAGTTTGGCTGACCTTCTGAGGAGGCTTTCAATGGTGTCGTGGTGTAGTTGGTTATCACGTCAGTCTAACACAAAGTTTAAGAGCCTTAGAGCTTGATAAGCCCAAGAACGGTGCCCTTGAACACACATTGAGCATGTAATTAATTGTTTGGACTTTTATTGAAGAAATATGTGTACGAATCAACAAGGACTAGGGTGGAATGATTGTGAGCACGTCATATGCTTGATTTAGCCAAGAAATTTATGAACTCAACTTAGTACCAGAGGTCTAGGTTGTGGAACAACAGACGGTTTTCGCTAGACGAAGAGTCATTGAGTGTTACGTTACGTGATTTTCGAGGCTTCAAATCTCGAACCGTGAGGAAAGTAAAACTAAAAGTAAAAATAATTAAACATTTAGATAATGCAATTTAGAATCAAACAACACCTCAACTAGAACAAATTGAAAGGCAATGAAAACATGTGTTATTAAAGGTTTGTTACAAACGGAGAAAGGGTTCGGGGTACTGTTTCGAACGAAATATCATATGAAATCCTTCTCTCGGCCGGTAACCAAGAGGATCATTTCTATCCTGGGAATACTGATGATATTGGCTATATATCTCTACAATGCCAGAAACACTACTGCATTGAGATGTTTTTCCGTTGGATGCTGACTGGTACAAGGATTGGCTAAATTTCAAGCAAGAAGAAAATGCATATAAATGCACCTATAATGGTGTTCGTTCAATTATCAGAAAGAGAATTTCCCCAAAACATCTTTCTTTCATTTTCAATTCCTTTACAGTTAAAGAATAACGAACTCGAACGGAACAAGGAGTTAAGTCGAATGAATCTTGTCTTGCTTGAGTCTTGACTGACTGTGAAGGAGTGATGGATCATTCTTCCAAAGTACATAGACTGGGTCGACACTCTTAAACGACCCTCAAGTGACAATGCAGCTCTCAAACGCTCTCCCACCTTGAGCGACATTTAACGAAGACATGAAAAAGAAATCTAAAATGCAATGAGTAAAAAAGTACTCGGTAAGCAGCCTACTTGTAGGCTCTCATCGCATCCAGTTCCTGGTAGGTTTCCACGGGCTTTATTCTAGGCTCTAGGAAGTTTGGGCATCACTCTATAGTTTGGCTAACCTTCTGAGGAGGCTTTCACGGGGTTGTGGTGTAGTTGGTTATCACGTCAGTCTAACACACTAAAGGTCTCAAGTTCAAATATGGGCGACGCCATCTTTGTAATTTTTATGTACACGTATTTCTTCAATAAAAGTCCAAACAATTAATTACATGCTCAATGTGTGTTCGAGGGCATCTTTGTAATTTTTATTTTTATTTTTATATTAATAATCTGGATTCATTTTATACCTCTACGACACTCAATGTGTGTTCGAGGGCATCTTTGTAATTTTTATTTTTATTTTTATATTAATAATCTGGATTCATTTTATACCTCTACGACAAAGTTTAAGAGCCTTAGAGCTTTATAAGCCCGAGAACGGTGCCCTCGAACACACATTGAGCATGTAATTAATTGTTTGGACTTTTATTGAAGAAATACGTGTACGAATCAACAAGGACTAGAGTGGAATGATTGTGAGCACGTCATATGCTTGACTTAGCCAAGAAATTTATGAACTCAACTTAGTACCAGAGGTCTAGGTTGTGGTCCAATACATGATTTTCGCTAGACGAAGAGTCATTGAGTGTTTCGTTACGTGATTTTCGAGGCTTCAATCTCGAACCGTGACGAAAATAAAACTAAAAGTAGAATTAAATTAAACATTCAGATAATGCAATTTAAAATCAAACAACACCTCGACTAGAACAAATTGAAAGACAATGCAAACATGTGTTGTTAAAGATTTGTTACAAACGGAGAAAGGGTTCGGGGTATTGTTTCGAACGAAATATAAACGATCCAAAGTACATAGACTGGGTCGACACTCATAAACGACCCTCAAGTGACAATGCAGCTCTCAAACGCTCCCCCACCTCGAGCGACAGTTAGCAAAGACATGAAAAAGAAATCTAAAATGCAGTGAGTAAAAAAGTACTCGGTAAGTAGCCCACTTGTAGGCTCTCATCGCATCTAGTTCCTGGTAGGTTTTCACGAGCTTTTCTCTAGGCTCTAGGAAGTTTGGGCTTAACTCTATAGTTTGGCTGACCTTCTGAGGAGGCTTTCAACGGTGTCGTGGTGTAGTTGGTTATCACGTTAGTCTAACACACTGAAGGTCTCCAATTCAAGTATGGGCGACACCATCTTTTTAGTTTGTCTAGTAGTGGCCTTATAATTTTTGTGTTTTATCATATGGACAATGTGTACGAGGAGGGATAAATTCCTTCACAGTCCATGGCCATTTTTATTTTTATTTTTTTTACCACTTTTAGTTTGTCTAGTAGTGGCCTTATAATTTTTGTGTTTTATCATATGGACATGGTGTACGAGGAGGGATAAATTCCTTCACAATCCATGGCTTGTGGCCTCAGAAGGGAAGAAACTCGGGAACTAACTGCCTGGGCACCTCCTTCGTTTATAAACAGGTAAAACCCAAACATTCATTTATTTTAGTTTAGTTTAATAGACGTGCAAATTATAATTAGTTCATTGTGTTTGGATTATAGTAGTTAAGGGTGTAAAAAATACTAATTTTCTTGTTTCATGTTCTTTTCATCTTCAAATTGTAACTTGTACAAGTGAACCAATAGACTAAAGAAGAGGGATGTTAATTCCGGAACTGAATATTGTCCATATTACAAGCATTTTCATCTTTAACAAGTCTCTTTCATGTTATTTTTATCTTCAAATTATAGCTTGTACAAATGAAACACTTAGATCAAATATTTCACAATAAATAGAGGTGCATAGTAATACTATAATTGACAACAGCTCCCACACACTTTTCACTATGTCAATCTCAAACACACGAGTCTTCCCCTGTGTTATTTTGCTTTCAATAGCTAAATCAAAACTTTTTGACAACTTTTAGTTTGTCTAGTAGTAACCTTATAATTTTTGTATTTTAATCCAGACATTATAATTATATAAAAGGAGAGTTTCTAATTATTTTTCTAATTTTTTTTATGAATTTTAATGATTTAATATGAATTTATATAAATTTATAATGAATTATTTTTAACATTTATTATGATCCAATACAAAGATTTTAAATAAAATTTAAAACAGAAGTTTTGTGTTTTATTGTAATAATTAAACCAAAATTTTTTATTTTATTTAATAATTAATGTGGGAAGATAACTGAAATTTATTGGGAGTAGTAGTAAATTCTATTGAATTTATTTATAATTTATAATTTAAATTTGTTATTTCAATTATACCTTCTTATATATATATAGATCAAATTCAAATCATGTCCTAGGTATATTTTGTTGTTTAGTCTTTTTTTAATAATATTTTGTTATTTTTAGTTTCTTTTACATTATTATTTTTAATCAATTTTAAATATATATAGATTACATTATTTTTTTTAGTTTCTTTTATAATATTTTATTATTTTTAGTTTTTTTATATTATTTTATTTAACCTTTTTTTTTTAATATATCTTAAATTTCTTTTTTAGTATATAAAAAAAATTAATATCGTAGTAGGTAAGGAGTTAATTTATATAGATGAAGTCAATCTAATACACTTACAATAATTTCATTTAACATATTTTATTAATTTTAGTTTTTTTATATTATTTTATAGTCCATAGTTAGTACATTCTTTTACTTTTGTTATTTTGTTTAGGTTGTTTTATAATATTTTATTATTTTTAATTTATTTTATAGCTAATATCGTAATACATTTTTCTTTTTATTATTTTGCTTTGTTATATTTTAAAAAAAAAAATTAATATATTTAAGTTTCTTTTCTAGTGTATAATATATATATATATATATATAGTAGGTAGGTGAAGCGAATTTAATACGGTTAAAATGGTTAAAGGCAAAATGTAATTTAATGATAAACTTGAAGAAGGCAAAACCGTCTGGATAATTTAATACACTTAAAATTGAGAGAAATAGGGAAAATGAATCCAAATTTAACCGGAATTATTCTAAAAGGGGAGGGGAAGAAGAAACTAAAAGTAATAAATATTATAAAATAAACTAAATAAAATAATAAAAAAGTACTATGATATTAATTATAAAATAATATAAAAAATTTAAAAAAATATATATTAAAAGAAATTATGGTGAGTGTATTAAATTAACTCTACCTACGACAATAATTAACTTTACTTACGATATTAATTTTTTTTTATAACATTTAAAAAGAAATTTGGAATATATTAAAAAATTAGAGTGTATTAAATTGATTCTACCTACCCACCACATAAATTAACTTCTTATAATATTGATTTTTGATGTACTTAAAAAGAAATTTAAAAAATACTTTAAAAAATTTTAAAAAATATATATATATATTATAAAATAAACTAAAGAAAATAATGTATTAAGGTATTAATTTTTTTTATTTTTAATATACTCACAATGAAATTTAAAATTTATTTAAAAAATATAATAGAAAAGAAACTAAAAATAATAAAATATTATAAAAGATTAAATGACTAGTTCATAAATATCATACCATTGTGGAGTAATGAAAGATTAAATGACTAATTCATAAATTTCATGAGAGCTTAAAAGTGGACAATACCATTGTAGAGTAATGAAAGATTCAATGACTAGTTCATAAATTTCTCTAATTCAAGCATATAACATGCGTCCAAACAATTAATTACATTTCTTCAATAAAATTCCAAACAATTAATTACAAGTTCAATGTGTGTTCGAGGGCACAGTTCTAGGGCTTATCAAGCAAAAAGGCTTTTAAATTTTGTCGTAGAGGTCTAAAATAAATCAATGTGTATTCGAGGGTACGGTTCCCGGGCTTATCAATCTCGAAGGCTCTTAAACTTTCTCGTAGAGGTCTAAAATGAATCTGGATTATAAAAATAAAAATAAAGATAAAAATTGCAAAGATGGGGTCGCCCCGACTTGGGCTGGAGACCTTCAGTGTGTTAGATTGACGTGATAACCAACTACACCACGACATTGGAAGCCTCCCAAGAAGGTCAACCAAACTATAGAGTTAAGCCCAAACTTCCTAGAACCTAGAGAAAAGCCCGTGGAAACCTACCAGGAACTGGATGCGATGAGAGCCTACTAGTAGTCTGCTTACCGAGTACTTTTTTACTCACTGCATTTTAGATTTTTTTTTTGAGGTCTTCGCCAACTGTCGCTCGAGGTGGGAGAGTGTTTGAGAGCTGCATTGTCACTTGAGGGTCGTTTATGAGTGTCAACCCGGTCTGTGTACTTTGGGTCTTTTATATTTTGTTCGAAACAGTACCCCGAACCCTTTCTTTATTTGTAACAAACCTTTAACAGCACATGTTTGCATTGCCTTTCAATTTGTTCTAGTCGAGGTGTTGTTTGATTTTAAATTGCATTATCTGAATGTTTAATTTAATTTTACTTTTAGTTTTTATTTTCCTTTCTTTTTTTATTTCGTCACGGTTTGAGATTTCAAGCTTCGAAAATCACGTAACGAAACACTCAATGACTCTTGTTCTAGCGAAAACAGTCTGTAACAGTCTGTTGGACCAATCAACCTAGACCTCTGATACTAAGTTTAGTTCATAATTTTTTTTGGCTAAATCAAGCATAGAACATGCTCACAATCATTCCACCCTAGTCCTTGTTGATTCGTACACGTATTTCTTCCATAAAAGTCCAAACAGTTAATTACATGTACAATGTGTGTTCGAGGGCACGGTTCTTGGCCTTATCAAGCACTAAGGCTCTTAAACTTTGTCGTAGTGGTCTAAAATGAATCATTGTGTATTTGAGGGCACGGTTCCCGGGCTTATCAAGCTCTAAGGCTCTTAAACTTTCTCGTAAAGGTCTAAAATGAATCCAGATATAAATATAAAAATAAAAATTACAAAGATGGCGTTGCCCAAAATTGAACCAGAGACCTATAGTGTATTAGACTGACGTGATAACTAACTACACCACAACACCATTAGAAGCCTCCCTGAAAGGTCAACCAAACTATAGAGTTAAGCCTAAACTTCCTAGAGCCTAGAGGAAAGCCCGTGGAAACCTACCAGGAACTAGATGCGATGAGAGCCTATAAGTAGTCTGCTTATCGAGTACTTTTTTACTCGCTGCATTTTAGATTTCATTTTCAGGTCTTCCCCAACTGTCGCTTAAGGTGGGGGAGCGTTTGAGAGCTGCATTGTCACTTGAGGGTCGTTTATGAGTGTCGACCCGGTCTGTGTACTTTGGGTCTTTTATATTTTTTTCAAAATAGTACCCCGAACCCTTTCTCCATATGTAACAAATCTTTAACAACACATGTTTGCATTGTCTTTCAATTTGTTCTAGTCGAGGTGTTGTTTGACTTTAAATTGCATTATCTGAATGTTTAATTTAATTTAATTTTGCTTCTAGTTTTGTTTTGTTCTTTTTTTGTCATTTTCGTTCGTTTAAAATGTTAGGGTCGCACAACAACGCACAAACTCGATCTAGATGAACACAAAAAACAGGAGAGAGAATTTGTATTGATGACTTCAAGTATGTACAACAAGAGAGAATACAGAGAATAGAAAGTTACTTTTCAAAGCTCTGCGGATATATATATATAGTTAAGTTTACTATATATAGCTTTATTAGATTTAGCCATCTACTATATATAGCTATTTACTATATATAGTTTTACCAAATTTAACCATCTACTATATATGACTATTTGCCATATATAGCTTTACTAGAAATAACCGTTCACAAGCTATAAATAAGCAGCAGGCTCCATAACCTAACAATTCTCCCACTTCGAGACTGATCTAGTCAACCAAGAATTTCATTCTCAAACGACCATGAGCATCTTCATGGCACCATATCAATTGAGGCTTTGCACAACCTCAATATTCCAACGTCAACACATTTTGTCAACATGTTTGTTGGATTCTTTGCACCCTCTATCTTCTCCAAACACATCACCATCTTTCACTAACCTGCAAGTGAAACGGTATCATCTTATGTGTTTTCTCTTTAAATGATAGACCGGGTTCCTTCGCCAACTGTATGACACTCTGACTATCTTTATAAAGAATATCTTCGTGCTACTTCTTGTCCCTTCTTCTAGATAGTCAGTCATCCATATCGTCTTCTTTCCAGCTTCAGCTATTGCCACGTACTCAGCCTCAGTACAATGCATTTTTGAAGCCTAGACGTCCCATCATCCATGGCTTGCTCCTACTTGGTTGTATCCTCCAACTTTAGGGCCTCATCAAAGGGCTCTGGTTCCTTTTCATCAGCAACAGATAGTGTAATGAAGGTACATACATATCTGATACTCTGATAGTACAGGATGATCTTCTCAACACCGATTCAGGTGTCACTTGCTTTACTGCTTGTTCTTCTACAACAATCTCAGGAGTTTGTTGAGTATTTGCTACAAGATCACTAGGTGATTTTCTCCGCAACTCAACCTCAACTCCCACTTACTTTGTTGTCTTGGAACCTTGCTCCACATCTGGTTCCTCAGCAGTAGTCTTAGAAGTTTCTTGAGTTTCTGCTACGAGATCACTAGATGAGTTTCCCCGCAACTCAAGCTCAACTCCCACTTGCTTCGTGGTCTTGGAACCTTGCTCCACATCTGGTTCCTCAGCAGTAGTCTTAGAAGTTTCATGAGTATCTGCTACAACATCACTAAGTGAGTTTTCCTGCAACTCAAGCTCAACTCCCACTTGCTTCGTCGAACCTTGCTCAACATATGGTTCCATTTCCAACCGCACTTTCTTCAATTCTTTGGTGGTCCTTGTGAAGCTAACTCGTTTCTGCTTGTTCATAACGTAGTTCTCACGACGACCCACATCAACAGATTTCAGACCTTCTAAAACTCCTTTCGTAGACTTGAATTTGAAGCACTCTCAGCAACAACAGCTATGTTCATACACCTTGCAGTGGTGTATAAGGTTCCAGATTTTAAGCCACGTGCTACCACCGTAGCACCCTTCATAATCTTCCACGAACTCTTCCCTAACTTTGTTGCATAACCTGTGCTGTCCAACTGACCAATAGTGATCAGGTTCTTTTTTAGACAAGGAATATATCTGACATCCTTTAATGTCCACTGATTTCCTGCCGGAGTTTTTATGCAGACATCTCCTTTTTCTTTAATCTCCAAGTCTTTGTTGTCGGCAAGATACACCTTCTCAAAATTTCCAGACTTGAAATTCCGGAACTGTAACGACCCGGGAAAGAAAGAAAAAAAAAATATAATAAATAAATAAATAAAAGAGGAAAACGAGAAAACAAGAAAACAAAAAACAAAAAAAAAAACTCAGTCGCCCGAAAACCCGCGAGTTTTTCGGCGACCGCCGAGTTTCGAGGAACCCACGCGAAACGACGGCCACAACACGCCCAGCCCTCAGCCCACGACACCCAGCATCTTCAGAACACCTGCAAAGGGAGAAAAGATAGAAAATTTCGAGAGAGAGAGAGAGAGATTTCGGACAAACGTCGGCGAGTGTCCAGTTTCTCCGACGAGCCCTCAAACCACCCTCAAACCGACACCAAACGACCTGTTACCACCATGAGAAGGATCCCTAACGAAAGCACAATAACTCAGGGTGCGTTTTGTGTTATTTTGTAAGTGTCGTCGTCGGTAACCGAGGTCGGAAAATTAGATTTTCTTAATCGTTCTTAGATCTGTGGCTTTTAGGAGCTTTTAGGCCGCAAAACTCCCAGAAAAGAAATAAAGACGACGAACAAAGAGGAAAAGGGAAGAAAGAGGACCGAAATCGGCAATGGAAACGCCGTGGGAAGGAGAGAGAAAGCTCGCCGGAAAATCGGCCGAAGTCGGGTAAGGAAGACGAGATCCACGGATCCGGGTCAACCCGAACCCAAAACCCGAGAGAGCCAGCCCATTCCTCCCTTCGCCTCTACCTTCGGCCCAGCCCAACTACAGCGGCCCAAACCTCAAACCAGCCTAGAATCTACGGTTCAGTTGAACCAACCCAGACTAGACCCACGGTCCAATTGAGCCGGCCTGCAAACCAAACACTTGCGGCCCAGCCCAGTAAGCCGAGGCCCAACGATTAGCCTTGGCCCAGTAGCCTTCCACAGCCTGCGACCTGAACCGGACTGCGACCCGCGCTTCGACCCGACACGACCGCTCGATGTGGCTCTCTCTGCTGCCGCCACGTGTCACATAGCGGCGCAGGCAGTCCCACGGCTCGGCTGGGCGCAAACGGCTTGGCTCCCTCCAGTGACGCTCCGGCGGCTCCTCTGGCGGCTGTTCGGCTCGACTCACCTGTTTTTAGCCCGGTTTCCACTGTTTCGACCCTCCCAGATCTATTTTCTGCCCCGATTAAGATATCCGAGGTCGTTTTAGAGCCGTATTTCACATTTATTAAATTATAGGTAAATTAATTGTGAAATACTAACGGAAAGTGGTGAACGATGTGATAGGAAACAAACCCCGGCGACGTAGGAAGCAGCTCTCACGGAACGGGAGCTTAAGTTTAGCTATTTAGGGAGTACTTCGGTCAAGGCCAACCAAGTAAGTGGCCTTACTATAGGATAGGCTAAATAATTGTATGAGTTATGATGATGTGTGGATTATGATGCTTGATGATATGTGCGGTATATACATATTTTGTTGAGTGACGCTTGATATGTTTGACGCACGTTGTGGCATTATGATGAGCATGATGATTGCATGATTTTTACCTTAATATGATGATGTTTTCCATATTGAGCATGCTAGATGATGATGAGTGCCATATTGCATGATATCGTTAGATCGACGTAGGACACAACCCTAAGAGCATGAAAATGATATTAATATAAATATCCACGAGTATGCATTACCTAGAGTAACAAAGAGATGAGACTAGAGGGTTGTGTCAGAAGAGACATTACGATGGATTTAGAGGGACCTCATGCATTTTGTATGTTCATAAGCATAGGGCTACTTTCCCTAGAGATGATGAGTGCGGACGCGCACCTTATGATGAGCGCGAATGCGCATAGGTGCGAAAGCACACAGATGAGGGTGTTCATGAGGCGCATGACACTATGGGGTTCCGCTGACCTCCGGACGTCGCTACAGATTAGCTTGACCAGAGGGTCCAAGGGGTGTGCGAGCGCCCTGGGGACTCACACGCACGTGTGAGTCGTGTGTAGGGAAGTACTACACATCCAATTTGTCCGAGACTGAAGGCCACCCCTAAGATGATTAGAGATAGGTCCCTAAATCATGATTGCATGTGTTTGCATTTGCATGGCCCCTATAGCGGGGCCACTTACTGAGTATTCTTTGAAATACTCAGGCCGTGTGCCACATCATTTTTCAGGTAAAGGCAAGGCGCACTTGTAAGGAGGACGGCGGCATCGCGAGCAGAGACTGTAGCACGTGCATATGGTAGATTCATATTTAAATTTCTAGTCTTCAGTTAGAATAGGTTGTTTTGCATTTCATTGTTTTAAATTATTTTATATTTGTTTTTGTTTTCTCTAAATTTCAGTATTTCATATTTAAACACGTAAGACCATGGCTGTGTTTTCCAGAGAAGAAATTGTTTCAAAAGTTTTTTTTGAAGTTTACGTTATCAACTATGTTCATGTAAGAGTTATATTTCCGCATTATAGATCAGCATGAGACGTTAGTAGCGACTCTGAGTATGTGGAAATTTAGGGTCGTTACAGGAAGAACTCTTTATTTGGAGACGAATGAAAAAATGCACTTGAATCCAAAATCCAGGATTCAATCGAACTGTCCACGTTGAGGATTAGAGCATCCCCAATGTCTTCTGTTGAATTTATAGAATCATCATCATCTCCAGATTTGTGATTCTGCTTCCTCCTTGGTCTTGTACAACCTTTTCGAAAGTGACCTTTTTCTCCACAATTCCAACAGATTACGTTTGCTCTATTTGGAGATTTTTCTCGGTTCTTTGATTTTGATCGCCCATATTTGTTTGAGCTCTTTGATTTACTTCTTCCCCTTCGATCAACACTGAGAGCATTGCCTGATGAATCTCTAGTTTCCCGTTTGCGAATACTTTCGCTGAGAACTATATCTCGAATTTCATCAAACTTCAGTTTATCAGATCCTCGGGAACTGCTGATTGCGGCAACAACAGTATCCCATGACTCGGGTAAGGATGACATCAAAATCAACGCTTTAATTTCATCTTCGAAATTAATTTCCACCGAACTCAGTTGACTTATGATCATATTGAATTCATTTATATGATCAACAACAGGTCCACCTTCAGACATATGTAGATTGAACAATCTCCGCATCAAATACACCTTGTTCATAGCCGATGGTTTTTCATACATATTTGACAGCGCCTTCAATAGATCTGACGTTGTCTTCTCCTTGACAATGTTGAACGCCACGTTTCTAGATAGTGTCAACCGGATAAGCCCCAAGGCTTGTCGATCCTTGAGCTTCCACTGTTCCGTGGTCATGGTATCTGGCTTCACCCCCAACAGAGGTTCGTGAAGTTCTTTCTAGTACAGATAATCTTCAATCTGCATCTTCCAGAAACCGAAATCGGATCCATCAAACTTCTCAATTCCAATCTTTGAACTTTCCATCTTCATAGATCGTGGTGAATTCGCCTAGCTTTGATACCAGTTGTTAAGGTCGCACAACAACGCACACACTCGATAGATGAACACAAAGAATAGGAGAGAGAAAATGCAAGAGAACTCTGGCTAAAGAAATTTGTATTAATGACATCAAGTATGTACAGCAAGAGAGAATACAGAGAATAGAAAATTACTTTTCAAAGTTCTACCGGACCCGGATATATATATAGTTAAGTTTACTATATATAGCTTTACCAGATTTAGCTATTTACTATATATATAGCTTTACCAGATTTAACCATTTACCCTCCACCAACCACGGGCTGAATGAAATTTACCATCTAACAAATGATTGATATTATTCATATAATAAATATACAAATATTTTGCGTTAAAATAGATATTATTTTGCATAAAAAAAAATAATAAATTTGATATTACTTTGAATTAAAAAAATATAATATTATTTTGAGTAAAAAAAATTATAAAAATATGTTTTGAGTAAAAATATATTAGCTGGAACAAACTTAAAATAACTTGTTCCTAAATAAACTTAAAATCATCTTTTATTGCATAAACGAGTTGTTCCTAAATAAATTTAAAATCATCTTTTATTGAACAAACTTAAAATGATCTGGTCGTATAACAACAAGGTTAAAATCTCTAGTTCGTGCAACATATTTTGGTGTAACAAATTTAAAATCTCGTCTTGGTTGATAGGTATAAATTATTATAATTTTTTTAAATATTAATTTATATTAAGATCTTAAAATTATATGTATAAATTTATATAATATACATGCAAACTAAAAATCGTCGGTTTATAAAACAACAAACTTAAAATCACATGTTCGTAAAATAAGTTAAAAATCACATAGTAGTAGATCAAACTTAAAATCACTAGTTCTTAGAACAAATTAAAATCCGTTTCAGAGAACAAACTTAAATTCTTTGTTCGTACAGGAAACTTAAAATTCCTCTCTTAGAACAAACTCAAAATCCAAGAACAAACTTAAAATCTTTGTAGAACAAACTAAAAATCTCATGTTCTTAAAATTTACAGTTATTAAAACAAACTTAAAATCACACGTTGATACAACAAACTTCAGAGCACCTATTCATAAATCAAACCTAAAATTACTTTTTGGTAGAACAAACTTAAAATCCCTTTTTCTTAGAACAAACTTAAATTCCCTATTCATAGAACAAACTTAAAATTAGAACAAACTCAAAATTCAAGAACAAACTCAAAATTCAAGAACCTTTCCTACAACAAACTTAAAATCTGTCAAAAAAAAACTTAAAAAAAATCCTCTGTTCTTAAATCAAACTTAAAATTCACGGTTATTAGATCAAACTTAAAATTCCAATTTTAAAATTACAAGAACTTAAAATTCCTGGTTAACAATATTATTTCCTTCTAGTATCCAGAACAAACTTTTCATGCAAACTTTGGTTTTATCCATAACAAACTCTTCACAAAAAAATAGATTGAACATGTCTGGATTTTTTTCTCTCCTCACAACCACTATGTGGTTTATCTTTTTTTTTTCTCTCTCCTCACCATTACAAACCCTAAGTGGCTTTATTTTTTCTATCTCTACTAGTGATGTCTCTAATGGCGGCTATTGTCGGAAACGCGACCACGCTAATGACAGTTAATATATTTTTTCTCTCTCTCTCTTCATCATTACAAACTTGAAGTGGCTTTAATATTTTTTTTTTCTCTCTACTTGTGACTTCTGTGATGGCGACGATTGTAAAAAATAATAGACTAGAGTTACTCATATTAATATTGAACTTTTGCTATGAAACAAAACAAAACATAGAAATATGCCCATAGAATTTCTCATCTCATATCTGAAAAGTGAAGGATGAAAGTGAGAAGGAAGTTGTAGTAAGACTTCAAAAGAATCGGTTGGCATGAGCTGTAGGTGACGCCAAAGATGAGTGAGCACTATGAACCCCATCAATCTCAGCAATTCAGCCATTGTGACCTTGCAACAAAATACAAAATAGTTCAAATGTGTATTTACACTCCACTAACCACTGGTGGAATTAAATTCACCACCTAACAAATGATTTATAGTATTCATATAATAAATATATAAATATTTTGGGTAAAAAAAGATATTTTGGATAAAAAAATAATGAACTTATTTTAAGTAAAAAAATATTATATTATTTTGAGTAAAAAAAAAACATAATAAAAATATGTTTTTGAGTAAAAATATAAGATGTTTCGATACAACAAACTCAAATTTCTTTGTTCTTAGAACAAACTTAAAACAATTCGTATGTAAAGAACTTAAATTTATTTTTTCATATAAAACAAACTTAAAATCCCTGTTCATAGACCAACAAACTTAAAATGTCATGTTTGTACAATAAACTTAAAATTGTTAGCAACAAACTTAAAATCCACTGTTCTTACCGCAAACTTAAATTTCAGTGTTCGTATAACAAACTTAAAACAACCTGTTTATAAACAAACTTAAATCATCTGTTCACAGAACAAACTTAAAATTTCTTGTTCGTAGAACAAGTTTAAAATCTCCTGTTCGTACAATAAACTTAAAATACCATGTTGTAGAACAACAAACTTAAAATCTACTACGTTCTAGAACAACAAACTTAAAATCTGTATACAATAAATACACACATTTATTAATATGCTAAAAATGGTTGAGGAGGCTGATTGAGCCATTCTCTATAAATGTCTATCCCAACTGCATACTTCTTCACCTTTCACTTTCATCATCTTTCCTAAACTTCAAATGGGAGGTGTTAAGGATATTTAGTAATAAATTATAGTTTACCATATACATTATATTCGATATTTTATTATAAGGCAAATATCTAATATTTGCCTTATTACTATAGGTATCTTTCCATTTATTGTTATTTCCATTTATTAGTATTTCCATATCCTTGTAATTTATTTGATTATAAATAAGATAACTTTCACACCATTTAGGTGTGGTGGATTAATCAAACATTCACATGGTATCAGAGCCATTTTGGTTTAGCAACCCGGATCCTTTCTTTTCAATGGCTTTTGAAATATTCTACTGTTCTTCTCCACCACCCCTGCTGGCTTTGACGCCGCAGGAGCAGTCTTCATGGCTACCGCAGGCGGAGCCGATTAATTACTCTTCGGCTCCACCCTATTGACCTCCAAATCATCCTTCACCATACTCTGTACATACAATCTTACCTTTTCCAAACATAGTCTCTTTCATTCTCTTCTCAATTTTTCCTTTATCCTTCATCCTTCACAGAAACCCTAATCTTAGGATCTTCATCAGCATTTCTTTCGGAAATATACAGAATCTCGATAAGCCTATCGACCTTTTGCAGAGATTCACCTTTGGAATCTAGGCGCCGCACTGGCATCTTCGCCAACCAAGTTGCTGCCGCCCTTCTCGCCAAAATTGGCTCCTTCGCCCCAATGTGGCGACTCTTCCGGCTGCCCTTTTTGCCAAAATTGGCTCCTTCGCCCAATGTGGCGACTCTTCCGGCTTCAACATTGTCTTTGTCCCTTGCTCTAGGTTTCCCCTTCTACTTATTGGGGTTAGACATATTCTCACCAGAGCCAAGGTAGCATCGTCGCTAAGCGACAATCCCTGTTTATGGGTAGACATATTCTCGTCGAAGCCAAGGCAGCATCGCCGCTGAGTGGCGATCCCTCTGCAATTTTCGATGGCCAAGAAAGTGTTTCTTTACGCCTCCTCTGAACCAGGTTGTTGACATCTTCACGAAAAGTGTTTCTCAACCACTTTGAATTTTTCAGATCCAAGCTTCACGTTTGTTCAAATCCGACGCTCAGCTTGCGGTGGGGTGTTAAGGATATTTAGTAATAAATTATAGTTTACCATATACATTATATTCGATATTTTATTATAAGGCAAATATCTAATATTTGCCTTATTACTATAGGTATCTTTCCATTTATTGTTATTTCCATTTATTAGTATTTCCATATCCTTGTAATTTATTTGATTATAAATAAGATAACTTTCACACCATTTAGGTGTGGTGGATTAATCAAACATTCACAGGAGGTAGCTATATTTTTTCTTGTTTTATTTAGCTAGGATGTAGCTTGATAAGAGCGGTGATGAGAGTTGTAAAAGTAAGCCTATCGCTATGTTCACTATTCATGGATTCTAACCCAACAATTACTCCCTACCTACCTGCAAAGGCAGGTGTGAAATAAACTTTAGGTGAGATTTTTTGTAAAAAAATATTAGTATAATTTATATATTTTATAGTAGGTAGGTATAAATTATACTATTTTTTTTAAATACTAATTTATATTAAAATCTTAATATGTATAAATTTATATAAATACTAATTTATACATAAAATTATTATGATTAAAATACTAATTAAAAAAAATATATTATTATAATGGGTTACAAAGAAAATATCTCACAGCAACACAGACTTAGCCGTGAGAATGGTCTTAGATTTTAAAATACTGGGAATTCTCATTATAAAGGAAAATCGAGATCTATAATGGACATAGATGAATCGAGGGGAAAATTGAGGATAGAGAGCATAATTTCCTCTTTTCCAGCGTTTTTCAGCACCACAGGCTTGTGTAAAATGCATTTATGTTTACAAGAATTTGAGAAATGTTAGAGCGTACCAGGACTTGTAAACGGACTTAAATCGAAGAAGAGTCTCTGGCGGGAGACGCCACAGAACCTCCATCGTTAGATCGAAATTATTTCCAAAAATTGCAGCCATTAGAGAAGTCAAGAGAAAGAAACAAAAAAAAAAAAGCTAGTTAGGGTTTGGAATGGAGAGGAGAGAGAGAAAAAGATATGAACAGCTGTTGGAGGGGTCTTAAAGAGAGAGAATAATTAAGGCCAGGTTTGAGGATGCAAGAAGGGTGGGAAAGGATTGGGTGCAGCCCAGAACAACGAAGGCATCATATCATTTATATTATTATTTTTTTCTTTTAAAATTAAAAAATACTTATTTTAATTCACACGGCTCAATTTAACATTGAGAAAACGAAAACGAAAAAAACATAGAGAAGTTGTACACTCATATTTAAAGTGTTTCGAATGAACCAAGAAAAAACAAAAAAAAAAACATAGAGAAGTTATACCCTCCTAATTAACCTGTCTCTAAACTAGAGCAAATTTAAAATCTAAAATCATAGAACAAACTTAAAATCCAAGATCCATTTTCTGAGAACAAATTTAAATTTCCTTGGTAGAACAAACTTAAAACCATCCATTCTTAAACAAACTTAAAATCATTTGTTAGGAGTATAACAATTTAAAATTTCATGTTTATACAACAAACTTAAAATCCCTCCTACAACAAATTTAAAATCTCCGTTCATAGAACAAACTTAAAATTTCGCGTTCATAGAACAACAAACTTAGAAATCTCATGTTTGTACAACAAACATAAAATAGCTCGTTCATAAAACAAACTTAAAATCCCCTATAACAACAAACTTTTAATGGAAGACAACTAAGGACCCGTTTAAAAAATAAAAATATGTGAGACTGGACCCGGTCAAGAAACCACCCAAATGGACCTTCCCTCTTTATTCCTTTTTATTTTTTTCTATTTTCTTTTCCTCCGTTCTTCTCTCCAGACCCTTCTGTCTCTTTTTTTTTTTTTTATGTCTTCTTGTCTTGTTTCTCTCACCAGTTCTATGGTTGTCGGATTTTGTCGCCCTTGTTGGTATAGGTCAGAACTCTGGTGGTTTTCTTCATGTTGTTTTCATCTTCATATTGTAGCTTGTACAATTGAACTAGTAGACCAAAGAGAAGGGATGTTAATTCCAGAACTGAATATTTTTCGAATTGCAAGCATTTCCATTTTGGCAGGTATGTTTTATGTTATTTGTATCTTTAAATTGTAGCTTGTACAAGTGAAACACTTGGATCAAATATTTGACAATAAATAGAGGTGCATAGTAACACCATATCAATCCCAAACACACGAGTCTTCCACTTGTTTGTCTGTGTCATTTTGCTTCCAATAGCTAAATCACAGCTTTTTGACCACTTTTAGTTTGTCAGCATTGGCTTTATAATTTTTGTGCTAGGACAATGTGGAGGAGGAGGGATAAATTCCTTCATAATCCATGGCTTGTGGCTTCAGAAGGGAAGAAACTCGGTAACTAACTACTGGACACCTCCTTTGTTTATAAACAGGTAAAACTCAAACATTAATTTATTTTAGTTCAATTTATTAGATGTGCAAATCATAGATAGTTCATTATGTTTGGATTATAATAGTCAAGGGTGAAAAAATTAATAATTTTCTTGTTTCATGTTGTCTTCAAATTGTAGCTTGTACACGTGAACAAGTAGACCAAAGAAGAGGGATGTTCATTCCCAATATTGTTCAGGATTGCAAGCATTTCCATCTTTAGCAGGTCTATTTCATATTATTTTCATCTTCAAATTGTAGCTTGTACAAACGAAACACTTATATCAAATATTTCACAATAAATAGAGGTGCATAGTAAAGTCATAATAAAAAACAGTTCCCACAACACTTTTCACCATACCAATCCCAAACAAAGTCTTCCCCTGTGTCATTTTGCTTCCAAGAGCTAAATCACATCTTTTTAACAACTTTTAGTTTGTCCAGTAGTGACCTTATAATTCAATGTGCAGGAGGAGGAATGAATTCCTTCATAATCCATGGCTTGTGGCCTCATGAGGGAAGAAACTCGGTAACTAACTGTCGGGGCACTTCTTTGTTTATAAACAGGTAAAACTCAAACATTTATTTATTTTAGTTCATTTTATTAGATGCGCAAATTATATTTAGTTCATTATGTTTGGATTATTATAACGACCCTAAATTTCAACATATCTAGAGTGGCCACTAACGTCTCATGCTCATCTATAATGCGGAAATATAACTCTTACATGAACATTATTTATAACGTAAACTTAAGAAAACATTTAAAAAAACTTCTTCTCTAGGAAACATAGCCATGGTCTTGCGTGTTTAAATGCAAAATACTAAAATTTAGAGAAAAGAAAAATAAATACAAAATAATTTAAAACAATGGAATGCAAAACAACCCATTCTAACTTAAAACTAAAAATTTAAATATGAGTCTACCGTATGCACGTGCCACATTCTTTGCTCGCGATGTCGCCGTCCTCCGTACAAGTGCGTCTTGTCTTGACCTGAAAAATGATGTGGCACATGACCTGAGTATTTCAAAGAATACTCGGTAAGTGGCCCCACTATAGGGGGCCATGCAAATGCAAACACATGCAATCATGATTGAGGGACCTATCTCTAATTATCTTAAGGGTGGCCTCTAGTCTCGGACAAATTGGATGTGTAGTACTTCCCTACACACAACTCACACGTGCGAGTGTGAATCCCCAGGGCACTCACACACCCCCTGGACCCTCTGGTCAAGCTAATCTGTAGTGACGTTCGGAGGTCAGCGGAACCCCATAGTGTCATGTGCCTCATGAACACCCTCATCTGTGTGCATTCGCTCACATCATACAGTGCGTGTTCGCACTCATCATCTCTAGGGTAAGTAGCCCTATGCTTATGAACATACAATATGCATGAGATCCCTCTAAATTCATCATAATGTCTCTTCTGACACAACTCTCTAGTCTCATCTCTTTGTTACTCTAGGTAACACATACTCGTGGATATTTATATTAATACAATTTTTACTCTCTTAAGGTTGTGTCCTATGTCGATCTAACGACATGATGCAATATGGCACTCATCATCATATAGCATGCTCAATATGGAAAACATCATCATATTTAAGGTAAACGTCACGCAATCATCATACTCATCATATTGCCACAAAGTGTATCAAACATATCAAGTACGACATTCATCAAAATATATATATACTATGCACATCATGAAGTATCGTAACCCACACATCATCATAATTCATACATCATCATAACTCATATATCGCATCGTACGACATAGTTCATACATCATCATAACTCATACAATTTTTAGCCTATCCTATAGTAAGACCACTTAACTGATTAGCTTATATGGGTGTCACCAATTTATCCTTAATGAAAGTTCGATTTTTCCCTTTGCATCCAAGGCAACTTATATGAATCCATGGCATCAATTTCATGTTCAATTCTCTAACTCTTACAATGGTTCATGTGCTAAAGTTCATGTGAGCATTAAAGACTTTGCATGGATAAAGTCTTGGAACGTTATAATATACCTCTAAATATATGTACATATTATATATATATATATATATATATATTTATTGTATTTATATTAAGATTTCATTTTCTATTTTTTTATTTCGAGTGACTACTTTATTGTCTTATGATATTCTTCCTATATTCTGCTATTTTTCTCAATTTTTGTTCAAGACATATTCTTAACCAATTTTTAATGGATTCTTACTTAATTATATTATTAGTCAATTACGATCGATTCTTACTCCCAACTCTTCCCTCTGTATTTTTTTTTTCTTTTGATTTTGTATTTTATTTTTTTTAGTTTTTTCTTTTAATTTCTTTTTTTCTTTCTTTACTCGATGGTGTCCCTTTATTTATTTATTTTTTCATTTCTTCTTCTCTTTCTTCCCTTTTGATTTTGTCTATCTATTTATTATTTTTTTTTTCTCTAACTTTCTTCTCTTAGTATTTGGCCTCCTATCTATATATATATTTGTCTTTTCTTTGAATTTTGTTAACAATATTCCAGCTCTCTCTAGTCTTCTCTTTGAATTTTTCTTGTATTCTAATTAATTTTTCTTTCCAAAATCTTTCCTTTCTCTTGTTTTCCTTTTTTTTTTCTTCCTTTAATTTTGTTGTCATTTAAATTCCTGCAAACAAATTTTCTTCTAATTAATTCTTCTTTCCAAAATCTTTCTTTTCTCTAGTTTTCCTTTTTTTTCTTCCTTTTTATCATTTAAATTAACAGATATCACAAACAAATTTTCTTCCCAAATCTTTTCTTTCTTATTTACTTGTTAATTTTTTTTTAAATTTTTCTTTCATCCCTATTCTGTATTTACTTCTTATCTTTCTTTTTTCTCTATGTTCTGTATTTTTTTTATTCTATTGACAGATATCTGTTCTGTATTTTTTTTATTCTATTGACAGATATTAGCCTCGGTTATAGAATGGTAACCAAAATCAAAATAAATGGGCAGGGAACAAGAGATCTGATTTTGAATAATAAGACAAAACAAAAGGATAGCCTCAGTTAATTTTCTATAACCTGATAACCAAAATCAAAATAAATGGGCAGGGAAGAAGAGATCTGATTCTGAATAATTAGACAAAAGAAAAGAAAATGATTCTGATACGATAAATGAAAAAGAGATTTGAAATATGACTTACAATACTAACAAAGCAAGATCTTGTCACAATATCTCACGCTCAAAGGTGGGTTCTCAACTTTGGCCTTTTGTGAAGAAAGAGGAGGGGTATGCTGGTTTTGATATAGTAGGCCACACTCCTAGCTCAGCAAGAATCTTATCCACTCTACTTCATTTTCTTTTTATTTTTTGAAGTTTCTGCCACCCTTTTACCTTTCTCTCTAAAATTTTGAGTCAATGCCTTCTAGTTTTTGTTGTCTCTCCATCTGGCATTTCTTTTTCTACCTCTTTATGTGATACATCAAAATTCCTGGTGTTCACTTCTTGATCGAGACCCTTGCTTTCCTTGCACTCGTCATCCAACTAAACTGAAGATTCTAATGAGTTCTTGTCATCCATCCCATTACCTTGTTCTCTTTCACCAACCAAACTGTCTTCCAATTTGTCACCTTCGTCAGCCACAACATCATATTCATCCTTAGTACAATTCCCCAAATCAATAGATACATCCCGAATTTCTGATAAACCAGCATCATCACTTCAAGCTTCTCTCTCTTTAGCCACATCCATGCTCTTATCCAACAACTCAGCCTCTACTACAACACTGCCTTTCTGAACTTGGTCTAGATTCTCACTTTTAGCAGCGCCCCCAGAAGCTTCCCGGTCAGCCTGCAAGTCTAACAAATTGGTAGTTTGATCCAAATCTTCGGAGATGAGGAAAACGTTAGCCTCAGAGGCGCCAAGATCGTCAAAGGTTAGTTCGAAATCTTCATTTTCGTCGAATCCCAAATCCAAGGCCGTGAAATAAACAGAAGGGTCACCAGGGGCAGCAGAATTGACATCGGAGAAAAAAAAAAAAAGAGTGTGAGGCGAAATTTGGAGAGAATCAAATTCAGAAGCGTAAGTAGTGGAATTAGAATTTTGATCACCTGGAGAGACATCATCTTGATATACAGCTGAAGTCACGTTTGTTGGCTGATCAAGAACCTTAGTGGTTAAGCAGTATTCCCAAATTGGATTTGAAGAATTTGTACTTTCATGTACAGCATTTACTTCTGATTCCTGGATTTTGACTCGGCAATTTGGCTTAATATGGCTTGGCTTTCCACAACGATCACACACCACTTTCACCTGACAATCTCGTTTAAAATGGCCTCGTTTTCCACACTTGTAACAGACTTTAAATGGCTTCTTTGACGACTCCTCACTTCTGAATTGATTCCCATTGCTTGATGAAGGCTTTGAATGAAAATTCTGTCCCCTTTGATCTTTGACATACAACACATCTTCTGACTTTGGTGAAAACTCGTTGTTGTTAGTCATTTGCTTAATCAAGGCTTCTTGATTGGAAAGAAGATTCTCCAGTTCAATTAGGCTGATTTGCCCACCGTTGTATTGAGGAAAAAAAGGGCATAAACTCTTTCCGTAATCCACGAATAAGATAACGCCGTAATCGAGCATCACTCACTGGCTTCTCAACATTTAATTCTGAAATTTCAGAACACAGATTTTTCACTTTCAAAAAATATTCTTCAACAGAAAAATTACCTTGAGTTACTATAGCTAGTTCATTCTCTAGAAATTGCTTTCGAGCGGTATTTTTCTTAGTGAACAACTTTTGAAGTGTATCCCATACTTGCTTTGGTGACTTTAAATCACGAACATGATCAATATACTCCTTGCTAATCAAAGTTCGCAAGGTAAATAAGGTTTTTCCGCATTTGATCTTCCATTGTTGGCATAATTTTGCATTCTGTGGAAAATCGGCTGGAATTTGTGTGTCATCACCTTCAATTAAATCCCACAAATCTTGCCCTTGTAGATAAGCTTCCATGCATAACTTCCCATAACTATAGTTATTGCCAACTAGCTTTTCCATAGCTATACCCATAGAAGCACTTCCACCATTCATCTTGTTGAGTAATAATATCAACCTGTACCAACTTGGCTCCGATACCAATTGTCACAATATCTCACGCTCAAAGGTGTGAATAAATATGAAATTATTATTACTCAAAGAGGGTAATACAGAGACAACTGAAATAATGAACTGTCGTGGCTTGTGTTTTACTAAGCCGAGGGCTCTTATTTAAACAAAAATAAATCCTATAAATAGCTCCTACAAAAACTATACTGAATTAAACTATTCCTCGAATAGCTTAAGAACTTGACTAATTCCATCTAAAATAAGTTGCACTAATTTTGACAACCACTGGTAGATATTGTCCTCGTTGGGCTTTCCCTTTCGGGCTTCCCCTCAAGGCTTTAAAACGCGTCTTCTAGAGGAAGGTTTCCACACCCATATAAATGGTGGTTTGTTCTCAATTGTTGAGGACTATTGGAAGAGAGTCCCATATTGGTTAATTTAGTGGAAGATCATGGGTTTATAAGTGAGGAATACTGTCTCCATTGGGATGAGGCCATTTGGGGAAGCCCAAAGCAAACCCATGAGAGCTTATGCTCAAAGTGAACAATATCATACCATTGTGGAGAGTCGTGATTCCTAACATGGTGTCAGAGCCATGCCCTAAACTTAACCAATGTCGATAAAATCCTCAAATGTCGAACAAAGTATTGTGGGCCTCGAAGGTGTAGTCAAAAGTGACTTAAGTGTCGAACAAAGGGTGTACTTTGTTCGAGGGCTCTAGAGAATGGAGTCGAGCCTCAATTAAGGGGAGGCTTGTAGTGTACTTTGTTCGAGGGGAGGATTGTTGAGGACTATTGGGAGTGAGTCCCATATTGGTCAATTTAGTGGAAGATCATGAGTTTATAAGTGACGAATACTGTCATCCATTGGGATGAGGCCATTTGGGGAAGTCCAAAGCAAAGCCAAGAGAGCTTATGCTCAAAGTGGACAATATCATACCTTTGTGGGTTGTTGGTATTTTTTTTTTCTTTTTTAGTTTAGGGGAAATTATTATTTTAATTATTTAATAATAATAATTTTTTTTTGGTCGTTACATTATCTACCCCTAAAAAGAACTTTCGTCCTCGAAAGTCTCAAACTCTTGTACTAGCTCGGGGTATTTTTCTCTTATTTCGTCCTCACGCTCCCACATGGCTTCCTCGCGTGGTGATTCAACCACATTACCTTAACGAACGCAATATTCCTGTTGCGTAAGGTTTTTACTTCTCTAGCTAAGATTTTTACTAGTTTTTCCTCGTAGCTCATATCTTCATTGAGTTGGAGTGGTTCGCGGTCTATTTCGTGGATAGGGTCCGTAATGTACTTCCTTAGCATCAACACATGAAATACATCGTGTACTCTTGAGTGGGCTAGAGGTATGACTAACTTATATGCTACTGGACCAACTCGCTCTAGGATCTCGAATGGTCCAATGAATTTAGAACTTAACTTGCCCTTATGTCTGAACCTCAAGACACCTTTCATAGGTGTCACCTTGAGGAATACTGGGTCTTCTATCTCAAACTCCAGGCTTCTACGCCTTACATTGGCGTAGCTTTTCTGTGTACTTTGAATGGTAAAGCATCCTCGCTCGAATTTTCTAGACAGCCTCATTGGTGATTCAAACCAGCTCGGGTCCTACTAACTCTCTCTCACCTACTTCGTCCCAACATATTGGGGACCTACACCGTTTTCCGTATAGGGCCTCAAACGGTGCCAATTCCAATAGTTGCTTGGAAGCTGTTATTATACGAGAATTCCATCAAGTGGAGTTTGAAATCCCAACTTTCCTTAAAATCTAGTACTCAAGCGCATAACATGTTCTCTAGAATTTGGTTTAAACACTCTGTTTGTCCATCTGTTTGAGGGTGAAAGGCGGTACTAAAGTCGAGGCAGGTACCCAGTGCCTTTTCAAGTCCGCGCCAAAACGCTGACGTAAAGCGTAAATCCCAATCTGACACTATAGACACTGGGACTCCATGTAGTCTTACTATTTCTTTGACATGCAGTTGTGCCCAATTGTCAACTCTATATGTAGCTTTCCTAGGTAGGAAGTGTGCCGATTTGGTCAACTATCGACAACTACCCAGATCACTGTATATGCTTTGTGCGTTTTGGGTAATCCTATTATGAAGTCCATCGCTATGTTTTCCCATTTCCACTCTGGTATGCTTAGGGGCTGCAACAACCCCGCCGTCTTTTGTCTAGGAGCTTTCACTTGTTGACAAACTAAGCACTTGCTCACAAACTCGGCCATGTTCCTCTTCATGCTCTTCTATCAGAAATGTTGTTTAAAATCTTGGTACATTTTAGTATCTCCTGGGTGCATGACAAATGGCGAGTTGTGAGCTTCCGTTAGTATCTCTTTCCTTAACTCCTCTGGTACACATAGGCGTCCCTGATACAATAGTCCTTATCTGAGGACTTCGAGAACCTGTCTACTAGACTTTTGTCTAGCTAGCTTAGGACTTTTGTCTAGCTTGCCCAGGACTTTCTGTAGGCTTGGATCCTCTCGTTGGGAGGTAATAATTCTCTATCTAAGCGTAGGTTGCACTGTGACTCGGGCCAGCTGTGCTATGACTCTCGATCGCTACAGCTATGTTGGCTCGCTTCAGTTCTCTTTTACCCTTACTTCCCTTGTAATGAGGACCGACGAGTGGGCCGTCTTTCTACTCAAAGCGTCTGCGACCATGTTTGCTTTTCCAGGGTGGTACTGGATATCTACACCGTAGTCCTTCACCAATTCTAGCCACCTTCTTTGCCTCATATTTAACTCTTTCTGGGTGAAGAAATATTTTAAACTCTTGTGGTCAGTAAAACGTTGAATTTTCTCTCCATACTGATAGTGTAGCCAAATTTTCAGTGCGAACACTACAGCGGCCAACTCAAAGTCGTGGGTAGGGTAATTATATTCGTATTCTTTTAGCTGACAGGACGCGTAACCAACAACTTTACCATGTTGCATGTGTTGGGTTTTATGTCCTAAAACTCATACTTTGTAAACAAAAAATATATTCTATTTTCAATAAAGTTATTATTGTTGTTTATTCAGTAAAGATTGTTATTGAATAAAGTGAAATTTACGATCATTAATCTAAATCCAATAAACTAAGAACACTCTGGCTATAGTATGATTACTTGAACTATATGTAGAGACATAAGAGTGGATCAAGTTCAAGTATATAGTCAAAATGATCTATAGTATAAGGATAAGACTGAGTACCTTATTCTAGGGACACTATGGATGCGGCACACTTTTGTATATGATATAAATAATGTGATCAATAAATTGTACATGTGGAGACATGTGAGTGGGGGCGTCCTATGCAATGAGTATTGCATAAGATCGGACCATGAAGAAAACCACTCTCACTTTATAATGTCGTTTACTGTTGAGACTGATTTTCTTTTCATTCGATAACCTAGGTAACTCGGTTTTAATCCTGAGCTAACCATGAACTCCTGTTTATTCGGAATTATCCTTAGATTTGCACGGGTGAGAGTGGCTCTAGTTCGCCCGTGCCTTATTCTAGGGGTAACTCAAGTATATAGTCAAAATGATCTATAGTATAAGGATAAGACTGAGTACCTTATTCTAGGGACACTATGGATGCGGCACACTTTTGTATATGATATAAATAATGTGATCAATAAATTGTACATGTGGAGACATGTGAGTGGGGGCGTCCTATGCAATGAGTATTGCATAAGATCGGACCATGAAGAAAACAACTCTCACTTTATAATGTCGTTTACTGTTGAGACTGATTTTCTTTTCATTCGATAACCTAGGTAACTCGGTTTTAATCCTGAGCTAACCATGAACTCCTGTTTATTCGGAATTATCCTTAGATTTGCACGGGTGAGAGTGGCTCTAGTTCGCCCGTGCCTTATTCTAGGGTTAACTCAAGTATATAGTCAAAATGATCTATAGTATAAGGATAAGACTGAGTACCTTATTCTAGGGACACTATGGATGCGGCACACTTTTGTATATGATATAAATAATGTGATCAATAAATTGTACATGTGGAGACATGTGAGTGGGGGCGTCCTATGCAATGAGTATTGCATAAGATCGGACCATGAAGAAAACCACTCTCACTTTATAATGTCGTTTACTGTTGAGACTGATTTTCTTTTCATTCGATAACCTAGGTAACTCGGTTTTAATCCTGAGCTAACCATGAACTCCTGTTTATTCGGAATTATCCTTAGATTTGCACGGGTGAGAGTGGCTCTAGTTCGCCGACTCAATAAGCCTCCCATTTCAGGGGTAAGACTGGGTGAATGGCTGGGGACGTGGGGTGCAAGACGGAATTCACTCCTACCCACTTTTAGGGATAGAAGAGAGGTAGTTTCCTTAAGCACTGACTCCAGGTCTTGAACAAGGGGCCCCACCCTCTCATTAGCGGGATTCGGTTTACTGGTTGGACCACAAACCAATTGTTCATTAGAGGATCAGTGAGACATAAGGAACAAGAAGTAACTTTAGGGGTAAAACGATAAATTGACCCAGCTCTAGTTACGAACAACCTGTGAAGGATCGACTTACTAATCATGGTTATATCAAATGGACAGAAATATATCTATAGTGAGGTGAGTGCAACTACTAGGCTATAGTGGAGTGTCCTAGTAGTTAACGAATGTTGGTTAACAAGGTTAATGAGTTTAACCGGTTAATCTTGGATCGTTGGAGCCCATGATCTATAGGTCCATTAGGTTCCTCTGCTAGCTCATATCGAACTAAACCATAGAATAGTGTGATGAGTGAGTTCGAAGTGTTCGAATTCAAATTAGGGAATATGCGCTACATATATACGATATATTTAACCGCATTTTTGTTTTATTTACAAATTAAACAAAAAGAGAGAATCTGAGATATTTAAATAAGATTTAAATATCTTAATCAATTATGTGTCGGAATTGATTAGGATTGACATTTGAATTAATATTAAATATTAATTAAATAGTTTAATTAATCATTTAATGTTACTTTAATTTGAAATTCATTATTCAAATTAATTGTTGAATTAAAATGAAGAAAGTCAAAATGTTGACTTCATTTAATGAAAAAATCCATGTTAGTGGAATTTTGAGGTGTCAAAATTTGGTTAACCAAACTTGCATGCTTGCCAAATAAACCCCACAAGTTTGAGTGGAATTTTGAGTGTCAAAATTTGGTTAACTCAAACATTCATGCTTGCCACATAATCCCAAACATTTGAGTGGAATTTTAAGTGTCAAAATTTGGTGATCTCAAATTTGCATGAACATGCAAACATGACTCTTTAAATAGAGTGATCATGGTACATGGAAGGTCTTCTTCTTCTTGGTGAAAAACCTTGAGAAAAACCTCTCACAAACACTCTCTTCACATATACAAAATCCCTCCCAAGTTTAGTCACTCACCGGATTCCACAATCCCGTTCTAAGGCCGGAGGATAGTGGAGAAGACATTAGTGGTGGTTCGAAACCGGTTTGTGAGAAAAAAGAAGTTTGAACTACAAAAGGTTAGTATCTAAACTCATTAAGTTTTAATACTTATGAACATGCTAGTTATTTATTATAATTGATAGTCTAAAAGTGCCTAAGATCCAAATTGCTTCTGCATGTATTATATTGACACCATCAGCATTAACACACATCCTAGTCCATTCTTGGATGCGTCACTATAGATTACGTACTCTTCTGAGATCTCGGGTACTGTGAGTACTGGGGTGGTTACCAATCTCTCTTCTAGGTCCTTGAAGCTTACCTCACAAACATCATTTCATATAAATGGTACCCCTTTTCTCGTTAACTGTGTCAAAGCAAGGCTATTCTAGCGAAGTCCTGCACGAACCTTCGATAGTATCCCCCTAGTCCCAAGAAACTCCGTACTAATGTTACCGTAGTTGGGCGTTCCTACTTTGTGACTGCTTTGACCTTAGTAGGATTTACGGATACTCCGTCCTTTGTCACCACGTATCCTAGGAAAGAGACTTGTCGTAACCAAAATTTGCACTTTGAGAACTTGGCGTATAACTTGTTCTCTCTTAGGGTGGCTAGGACTTTTCAGAGGTGTTCCTGGTGTTCCAGGTCTATTTTCGAGTACACTAGGATGTCATCAATGAGCACGATCACAAAAGTGTCTAGACAGTCCTTGAACACTCGGTTCATTGACTCCATGAACATAGCTGGAGCATTGGTGAGGCCAAATGACATCACCACAAACTTGTAGGGATCATACTTGTCCTAAATGCTATCTTTGGTACGTCTTTTTCTTTACTCTTTATTTAATGGTAACCTGACCGCAGATCTATCTTAGAAAATAACGTTGCCTCTTTGAGTTGATCGAATAAGTCTTCTATTCTAGGCAGAGGGTATTTGTTCTTTATGGTTCTCTTATTTAACTCTCTATAATCGATGCACAAACGCATCGATCCATCTTTCTTCTGAACAAACAGAACTGGCGCAGCATAGGGGAATATGCTAAGTCGAATGAACCATTTATCCCGTAAGTCTTGTAATTGCGCCTTGAGTTCCTTCAACTCTGCTAGAGTCATGCGATAGGGTGCTTTAAAAGTAGGCCCAATTTCTGGCTCGAGTTCGATGACGAAGTCGACCGCTCGAGAAGGGGTATTTCAGGTAGGTGGTCCAGAAATACATCTGGGAACTCCTTTACTATTGGCATGTTTTAAAGGGTCTTTTCTTTTCCTCTTATGTCTACGACACCTACTAATATAGTCCAACCGCCTTGTTGGACTCATCTCTTTGCTTTCATCATCGAGACTACCTTTGGGGTAGTCCCGGTACTTGTGCATTTAAATTTAAAGCAAGATCACATCGATGGTGAGTTGCGACAGTCTATACTAGTACGGTTTGCAGCTAGTCAATCCATGCCTAGTATTACGTCGAAGTCGATCATCTTTACTACCATTAATACTACGCTTAGAGTTTGGTTGGCTACTAATTCAAACCCTGTCTCTGATCCCTCTCGAGGTGGGCTCTCTTCAGCCTCACCTCGTTCTCTACCTCTAATATGAGGTCGTCCCATTCTTTGTCTTACTCTTTCGCGTGGTCTAGGCAGTATGGTTCTAGAATCCAAGGTAGCATCTCTTAAGTCTAAGGCTCATTACCTATGAAATTATGCTATACATCACATCTGCTAAGTTCACATCATATTGCAAACAAAATCACTCAGCATGCAACACATCACATCATGCTCTTAAATAAATACGTGAAATATCACAACTATTTCAGTAACATTAACATAAAAATGCATGCGAGTTTAAAGACGTTTCTCTTTTCTTATCTTGTGCAAGGCGTACCTGACGGTGACAAGGCATCGACGTTGGGACCATGGAACGTGTCAAGCCTACATTGTAGGCTAGTCTACAGAATCTAAAACCTAGAGCTCTGATACCAACTGTAACGACCCTAAATTTCCACATATCTAGAGTCGCCACTAACGTCTCATGCTCATCTACAATGCGGAAATATAACTCTTACATGAACATCATTTATAACGTAAACTTCAGAAAACGTTTAAAACAACTTCTTCTCTGGAAAACACAGCCATGGTCGTACGTGTTTAAATACAAAATACTAAAATTTAGAAGAAAATAAAAACAAATACAAAATAATTTAAAACAATTTAAATGAGTCTACCCTATGCACGTGCCATAGTCTCTGCTCGCGATGTCGCCGTCCTCCGTACAAGTGCGCCTTGCCTTGACCTGAAAAATGATGTGGCACACGGCCTGAGTATTTCAAAGAATACTCAGTAAGTGGCCCCACTATAGGGTGTAATAGTCGAAAAATAAATAAACAAATAAACAAATAAAAAAAAACTTTATAAAAAAAAATAGTTAAAATAATGATAATAATAAATATATTAATTAATTAAAATTAGAATAAAAAAAAAAAATCATTCCCCACCTCTCTCCACTAACCCTTCGTCCTATCTCTCCTCGACCCATCCCACGTGACAAAAAAAAAAAAAAAGAGAAAGAAACACAAAAACAACAATGATCAGATCTGAGAAGAAGTACAATGGCTATTGCAGAGTTAGAGATTTTTGTCAGTTATTAAGGTACAATCCTATCTCAGATTTCCTTTTCTTTTATAGGTAGGGTGATAAGAAATTAATTTAGGATCAAATCTTCTTTCCTATAGTATGTAATAATCAGATCCCATATACAATTATTAGATTTTTGTTAGCATTTTAATTATACAAAATAAGGTTATAAGTTAGATTCAATAAAATTTTAGGTGGCAAATCTATAAACTAAAAGATGGTAGCCTGTACTTAAAATTGGTCACTAATATCTGTTTACACAATTAAAAAACCTATGTACAGAATGAAAAAGATTAGAGAGAGAGAGGGAGGGAGATTGAGGAAAGATTTGTTAAACAGTATTTAACAATAAAAGGAAATATTAGACGGACACTGAGCTTTTAAAACCTATTTACAGAATGAAAAAGATTAGAGAGGGGGAGGGAGAGCAAGGAAAGATTTGTTAAACAGTATTTAACAATAATAGGAAATATGAGACGAGCTCCTTTCAATTTTGTGTAACAGCAAATATTCAGAATTTTCATCAGAGGCAGTGAGCTTCTTTAAATTTTGTCGAACATAAAAGATCAGAATTTTAAGATGGCAATGTAAATTAGAGGAATAATTTTATAGAGATAAAACTTGAAACTGATGTCATGAGCTCATATAGGTTGACTCGGATTTCAAAGGACGAAATCGAACTTTCATTAAAGATATATTTATGACAACGACTTAAGCTATTCAGGTAAGTGACCTTACTATCGGCATGGTTATTTTTTGATGTTGACACGTGCCCTGTGGTTCTGCACGTGTCATATATATTGATATGCGTGAATTGTCTGTGGATCGATATGCTTCCTATATGTTATGTTATGTTATATTATATAATATGTGGATTGTATGATAATAATTATGGTACGATGTGCTCTAGGAGATGTTTGAGATAGGATACGAGAAGGATGCGCAAAACAAAATGTAACGATAGGAGTAAGATACGTTCACGAAACGTTAAGGTTAGGTTACATACCGGAGTGCTATGGATAGGAGATATTGATGAAAGAATACAGTTAGGTTATGGGTAGAAAGGGATAGGTTTGTGATAGATTGATAGAACGATGGCATTAGGATACGTTCTGGTGATGATATGACTAAGGTACGTCACGTAATGATATGTCTGTGATAGGTATAAGAACGTTAAGGCTATGGTAAGTTAGAGAACGATATGACTATGAAGTGTTTGCGTTATTGACTTGGTTATGATATGATACATTGTATGCTAGATTATTGTGCTTAAGTACGAAATCATGTGAACGTGAATGTATGTTATCTATGCTGCTTAGTTGATGTGATATGAATGCATGTGACGATGTGTGACCCTTATACGATTATGGCTTGTTGTATGAGTATTGAAATGTAACTGAATGAATTGTATGACATGAAATACGGTAAATTGCATGATACATAACCCCGCTAGGAATATGCATGATATGTAACGAAATGAGAATGAGATTGACATGTAAGCATGAAAACGTGACACGGGGTTATGTTCATTAAATGATGACTGTAGGACTAGTGGAACCTCATGCATATTGTGTGATCATGCATTTGGGGGGATACCCCTATCCCATCACGAGGGTACGGACGTGTACATCCAAATGGCAGGACAACGATCGTTATGCCCTGCATAGCGCTGCCGTGACGGTTTTAGTTTTAACGGGTCCCGGTGGCCCCTAGAGCATTCCCACCGGCTAGGGACAGTGGCCCAGCGGTGTGCGAACTAGCTGGTGAGCCCATACTCGCACGTATGGGCTGCGTGTAGAGTATATGGTACACGTCCACGATTACCTGTTAGGATTACACCGTAGGGAAAACGAAACAAAACGAAACGAAACGAAACGAAATGAAATGAAACGAAACGAAATGAAAGATAGGTCCCATCATTTCATTGCATGTGATTGTTGCATTTAACCCAATAGTGGGGTCACTTACTGAGTATTTCTTTAAATACTCAGGCCATGTGCTATTACATTTTTTCAGGTAAGGCAAGGCATTCCTGTACGGTTGACGACGACATCGCAACTCGAGATCATGGCACATGCATAAGATAGTGGTATTTATTTTTCTTAGACTTAGGATAGAATAGGATGTTTTAAACTTAAACGCTTATTTATTTTATTTCGGGTCTTTTGTTGTGTCGTTTTAAAGATGTTTTCGAAACACGTAAGTCCATGGCTGTGTTTTTAAGTTAAAGGTTATGTTTTATGGAATTTAAATGATGTCTTCCGTATTCAATGTTTATGGTATGTATACAGTAGCGACCTTAAATTAAGTAGAAAATTTCAGGTTGTTACATAGGGGGTCATGCAAATGTAAACACATGCAATCATGATTTAGGGACCTATCTCTAATCATCTTAAAGGTGGCAGTCTTGGACAAATTGGGTGTGTAGTACTTCCCTACACACGACTCACACGTGCGAGTGTGAATCTCCAGGGTGCTCACATACCCCCTGGACCCTCTGGCCAAGCTAATCTGTAGCGACGTCCGGAGGTCAGCGGAACCCCATAGTGTCATGTGCCTCATGAACACCCTCATCTGTGTGCATTCGCACCTGTGCGCATTCGCGCTCATCATACGGTGCGTGTCCGCACTCATCATCTCTAGAGGAAGTAACCCTATGCTTATGAACATATAATATGCATGAGATCCCTCTAAATCCATCATAATGTCTCTTCTGACACAACCCTCTAGTCTCATCTCTTTGTTACTCTAGATAACACATACTCGTGGATATTTATATTAATATCATTTTCACGCTCTTAGGGTTGTGTCCTATGTCGATCTAACAACATGATGCAATATGACACTCATCATCATATAGCATGCTCAATATGGAAAACATCATCATATTAAGGTAAACGTCACGCAAGCATCAGACTCATCATATTGCCACAAAGTGCATCAAACATATCAAGTACGACATTCATCAAAATATATATATACTGCGCACATCATCAAGTATCATAACCCACACATTATCATAACTCATACATCATCATAACTCATATACCGCATCGTACGACATAATTCATACATCATCATAACTCATACAATTTTAATCGATTCTTACTTAATCATATTATTGGTCAATTCCAATCAATTCTTACTCCAACTATTCTTTTTTTTTCTCTTTTGATTTTGTATTTCGGCCTTCTCTATTTTCTCTTTTAGATCTCTCATGTTCTCTTTATTATTTTTTTCTCCTTTTCTGTATTTTTCTCTTTTAGTTCTTTCCAGCTTTCTTTATTTATTATTTTTTCTTTTTTCCTTCATTTCTTCTTTTCTTTTTTTCCTTTTGATTTTGTCTCACGTATTCGGCCTCCTATATATATATACATTTTTATCTTTTCTTTTGATTTTGTTAACAATATTCTAGCTCCTCTCTAGTCTTCTCAATTTTCTTGTATTCTAATTAATTCTTCATTCCAAAATCTTTCATTTCTCTTGTTTTCTTTTTTTTTTTCTTCCTTTAATTCTGTTATCATTTAAATTCACAAATATCACAAAGAATTATCTTTCCTTTCTTATTTACTTGATATTTTTTTTTAAACCAAATCTTTTCTTTCCTAGTATTTATTCTTATTTTCCATTTTTCTCTTTGTTCTGTATTTTTTTTTATTCTCTTGACAGATATTAGCCTTAGTTATACTTAATTTTCTATAACCGGATAACCAAAATCAAAATAGATGTGCAGGGAACAACAGATCTGATTCTGAATAATTAGACAATAGAAAAGGAAATCTTATTCTGATAGTATAAATAAAGAAGAGATCTGAAAAATGGTACCGTATTAACAAAACAAGATCTCTCTCCAATAATTAAATCTCCAGCTCTCCTGTTAAATCTGGTTGTTGGTATGTTTTTTTTTCTTTCTTTATTTTTATTGTAGGAACCACAGATGCATCCTGTATTATGATTTGGGATTTTGACTGATGAGTTCGTTAAGGAGAGATAGTTGGGAGAGGAGGAGGGGTGAGTGGAGTGTAGTTTAGGGAAAATTATTATTTTAATTATTTAATTATTATTATTATTCTTTTTTTTTTTTTTTTGTTGGGTGGAAAAAATAATAATTTTATTGTTTCATGTTGTTTTCATCCTTAAATAGCTTGTACAAGTAAGAGTAGACCAAAGAAAATGGATGTTAATTCCATAACTGAATATTCTTCCGATGGTCTGTTTCATGTTCTTCTCGTAGCTTCTAAAAGTGAAATACAGCTCCCACAACACTTTTTACCATACCAATCCCAAACACACGAGTCTTCTCCTATGTCATTTTGCTTCCAATAGCTAATCACAGCTTTTTGACCACTCTTAGTTTGTCTAGTATTGGCCTTCTAATTTTTGTGCTTTACAATCAGGACAATGTGTAGGTGGGGGGGGGGGGGGGTGGGGAGGGATAATTCCTTCACAGTCCATGGCTTGTGGCCTCAGAAGAGAAGAAACTCGCTTACTATCTGCCGGGGCACCTTCTTTGTTTATAAACAGGTAAAACTCAAACATTCATTTATTTTAGTTCAGTTTATTAGATGTTCAAATTATAATTAGTTCATTATGTTTGGATTATAATATTTAACGGTGAAAAAAATAATAATTTTCTTGTTTCATGTTATTTTTATCTTCAAATTGTAACTTGTACAAGTAAACTAGCAGAACAAAGAAGAGAGATGTTAATTCCACAGCTGAATATTTTTGAGATTGCAAGCATTTTCCATCTTTAGCAGATCTGTTTAATGTTATTTTCATCTTCAAATTGTAGCTTTACAAGTGAAACACTTAGATCAAATATTTCACAATAAATAGAGGTGCATAGTAACGCCATGATAAAAAATAGCTCCCACAATACTTTTCACCATACCAATCCCAAACACACGAGAATTCCCCTGTGTCATTTTACTTCCAATAGATAAATCAAACTTTTTTACCACTTTTAGTTTGTCCAGTAGTGGCCTTATAATTTTTGTGCTTACAATCAGGACAATGGGTAGGGGGAGGATAAACTCCTTCACAATCGGCTTGTAGCCTCAGAAGGGAAGAAACTCGCTTACTAACTGCCGCGGCACCTCTTTTGTTTATAAATAGGTAAAACTCAAACATTCATTTATTTTAGTTAAGTTTAATAGATGTGAAAATTATAATTAGTTTATTATGTTTGGATTATAATAGTTAAGGGTGAAAAAAAAAAAATTCTTGTTTCAAGTTGTTTTCATCTTCAAATTGTAGCTTGTGCAAGTGAATTAGTAGAACAAAAAAGAGGGATGTTAATTCCAAAACTGAATATTCTTCAGATGGCAAGCATTTCCATCTTTAAGAGGTTTGTTTCATGTTATTTTCATCCTTAAATTGTAGCTTGTACAAGTGAAACACTTAGATCAAATATTCCACAATAAATAGAGGTGCATACTAACGCCATAATTGACAACAACTCCCACACACTTTTCAACATGCCAATCTCAAACACACGAGTCTTTCCCTATTTCATTTTGCTTCCAATAGCTAAATCACAGCTTTTTGACCACTTTTAGTTTATCCAGCAATGACCTTAAAAGTTTTGTGCTTTTCAACAATGACAATGTGTAGGAGGAGGGATAAATTCCTTCACAATCCATGGCTTGTGGCCTCAGAAGGGAAGAAACTCGATAACTAACTGACCGGGCACCTCCTTTGTTTATAAACAGGTAGAACTCAAACATTCATTTATTTTAGTTCAGTTTATTAGATTTGAAAATTATTAAATGAAATTTCTTGTTTGAAAGAGAATGGTCATAATATTTTTAAAATTGATGTACCTCGTGAAAATGATGTATTTAATTGTGATGAGAAAAATGCATTAATTGATAAAGTTAAGTCTATTGAGCATGATTGTTATGAAAAAGATAAATTAATTAAATTGCTCAAAGAAAATGAATCAAATAATTTGTAACAACTGGGTGGGGCTTAAGAGTCTAAAAGGTTAACAATAGATGTTCAAAAATTAGATAAAATAGGAGGTAAGTTATATGGTGATAAGAGAGGATTAGGCTATATTGATGAATGTTCTACACCTTCAAGTTCTAAAACAATATTTGTTAAACATCTCCTATCATGTCTAAGTCTAACTCATGTAAATTTGTATCTAAGTATGATAAATCTAGATTTGTGCCTATATGTCATTATTGTGGCGTTGAAGGTCATATTAGACCTAAGTGCTTTAAATTGAAAAATTCTCAAAATATTCCTTCAAGAAGAAAATTTTCTCAAAACATAAAGTTCAACCATGTCATAAGAAATAATTTTTTCATTGAAAATAAAACACATAAATTTAGTCTAAGAAATAAATTTTTGCATGATGATGTTTGTTTCTCCTGTGGTAAGTTTGGACATAAAGATTATTCTTGTTACTTATATAAATACAATGTCTTTAATATGAATACAAACATGAAATGGATTCCTAAATGTGTGAAGACTAACTTTCTAGGACCCAAACAAGTATGGTACCAAAAGGTCAATTTTGAATATCTTTGTTTTTAGGTTTGTTTGAAAGCCTCCAAGAAAAAATAAGTGGTACTTGGACAGTGGTTGCTCAAGACACATGACGGGTAGTCAATCCAAGTTTGTGAATCTTTCCAAGAAGGATGGTGGCTTAGTAACCTTTGGTGATAACAAGAAAGGTAAAATAATTGGTAAGGGTACTATAGGTAATGACTCTTTTACTTTCATCGAAAATGTATGGTTAGTTGATGGTTTAAAGCATGACTTACTTAGCATTAGTCAATTATGTGATAAAGGTTTTAGAGTTGTATTTGATAAGAATAATTGCATAATTGAAAATGTTAGTGATAGAAAAGTTTTGTTGGTAGGAAATAGAGATGATAATGTGTATACTATTGATTTAAATGATTGTCCTACAAATGACAAATGTCTTTCGATTTTGCTCTATAACGCTTGGCTATGGCATAGAAGACTAGGACATGCTAGTATGCACTTGATTTCAAATATTTCAAAAAATTCATTAGCTAGAGGTCTTCCTGAATTTAAATTTGAAAAAGATAAAATTTGTGATGCTTGTCAAATGGGTAAGCAAACTAAGTCCTCCTTCAAATCTAAAAATATGATTTATGCTGCTAACCTCTTCAACTATGACTTATTTGGCCCTTCTAAAACATGGAGGAAATTATTATGCTTGTGTGATAGTTGATGATTTGAAAGATTTACTTGAGTTCAAAATTAAAAAGAATTTTTAATTACTAAAATTAGGAGTGACCATGGAGGAGAATTTGATAGTATGGTTTTTCTCAAGACTTCTCCTCTCCAAGGACTCCTCAACAAAACGGTGTGGTTGAAAGAAAAATAGTACTTTACAAGAATTTGCTAGATCAATGTTAAATGAGTATAATTTACCTAAATACTTTTCGGTGGAAGCCGTTAATAACGCTTGTTATATTTTAAATAGAGTTTTAATTAAACCTTCATTAGATAAAATTCCTTATGAACTATAGCATAACAAAATTCCAAATGTTGGGTATTTCAAAGTTTTTGGTGGTAAATGTTTTATTTTGAACAACAAAGAAAAGCTTGGAAAATTTGATTAAAAAACGGATATTGGTATTTTTCTTGGTTATTCATCTACTAGTAAAGCTTATAGAGTTTTCAACAAGAGAACTTTAGTTATTTAGGAATCTATGCATGTGGTATTTGATGAATCGTGCAATAATATTTCTAATGAGTCTAGTTGTAGTGATGATTTAAAAAGAAATTTTGGAGATTTACTTGTTAGTGACAAAGGCAAGGATATTGTTTCTAGTAAGGAAGAAGTGAGCTTAAAGGAGGACGGTTCTTCATCAATGACAAAAGAATGGAGGTATGCCTTATGTCATCCCAAGGACTTGATTCTTGGTGATCTCGAACAAGGTGTGAAAACTCGTTCTTTTATTAATTTATTTAATAATCTTGCTCTTGTTTCTCAAATTAAACCAGTTTTAAGGATGCCGAAAATGATGAGTTTTGGATTTTAGCTATGCAAGAAGAACTAAATCAATTTGGGAGAAACAAAGTTTGTTTATTAGTCACTAGCCCTCTAATACTTTTATTATTGGAATCAAATGGGTTTTTAGACATACGAGGGATGAAAATGGGAATATCATTAGAAATAAAGCTAGGCTTGTAGCTCAAGGTTATTGTCAAGAGGAAGCATAGATTATGAACAAACTTTTGCACCCGTTGCTAATTTAGAATCTATTAGAATGTTACTTGCTTTTGCTTCTTACAAAATTTTTATATTGTAACAAATGAATGTGAAAAGTGCCATTTTGAATGGTTATATTATGGAGGAAGTTTATGTAGAACAACCTCCCGAATTTGAAAATGTTGAATTTCTTCATCATGTCTATACGTTGGAAAAAGCTCTTTATGGCTTAAAACAAGCTTCAAGAGCTTGGTATGATAGACTTAGTAATTTTCTTATCGGAAATGATTTAAAATGGGTAAACTCGACACTACACTCTTTATTAAGTAAAGAAAACGATATGTGCAAATATATGTGGATGATATCATATTTGGTTCTACTAATCCTTCTTTATGTGAAGAATTTTCTAAATGTATGCACAGTGAGTTTGAGATGAGTATGATGGGAGAACTTAGTTTCTTTCTTGGACTTCAAATCAAACAACTCAAGGATGGTATCTTCATCCATCCAGAGAAATACACTAAAGATTTGCTCAAAAGGTTTTGAATGAAGGTAAGATTGCAAAAACTCCCATGAGCACATCCACTAAGCTTGACAAGGATGAAAAAGGAAAAAGTGTGGATATTAAAGCTTATCGAGGTATGATTGGATCTTTACTTTACTTGACCGCTAGTAGACCCGATATTATGTTTAGTGTATGTCTTTGTGCTAGGTTTCAATCTTGTCCCAAGGAATCTCATTTACATGCCGTTAAAAGAATATTTAATTTTTTGCTTGGAACTATTGAATTAGGATTGTGGTATCATAGAAATGTTGAATTTAAATTGGTAGGATATTCTGATGCGGATTTTGCCGGAAGCTTGATCGTAAAAGTACGAGTGGAACTTGTCAATTTCTTGGTAGTTCCTTAGTTTCTTGGTTTAGTAAAAAGCAAAATTCGGTTGCCTTATCTACTACCGAAGCGGAATATATTGCAGTTGCTAGTTGTTGTGCTCAAATTCTTTGGATAAAACAAACTCTCTGTGATTTTGGGTTAAAATTTGACAGTGTGCCTATATTTTGTGATAATACAAACTGCTATTAATTTAACCAAAAATTCTATTCATCATTCTAGAACTAAAGATATTGACATTAGACATCATTTTATTAGGGAGCAGGTGCAAAATGAACATATTATTCTTGATTTCATAAACTCTAATAATCAACTAGCGGATATTTTTACCATGTTAATGAAGAAAGTTTTTGCAAAAATAGGCTTGAGCTTAGTATTATTGATTGTGATATATCTTGAATTTTATAATTTTGTTTATAATTTTTTAAGGCATGTTTTTAGGGGAGCCACTTTGTCATTCTTATTGTATTATTTTTCAACTGTTATTTTTGATGATTACAAAGGGGAGAAAATAAAAAAAATATATACTCTAAGTTTGTTGTTTTATAATTTATGAATCATTTATTTGGTGTGAAGTTTCGTAATTTCTTGAGGCATTAATATAAGGGGAGAATATGCTCTTAGTGAAATTTATGATAATATATTAGCATGTTTGATATTATTACATGGACCGTGTATTACTTTGGTTTTTATGATTTTTTCTTGAAATGGTTTGTCATCATCAAAAAGGGGAAGATTGTTGGCTTTTCGGCCGTGGATCCCATTTTAATTAATTTCAATCAATTAATTGATTGATGTTTTAATGATATCAAACCTACTTTTAATTATTAACTATTTTCAGTATTTTGAACTATCCACGGTATAAGGTTGGGAATAACGATTTCAACGACTTTTCAATTACTCAAATTAGAACTAAAACGAAGAAATTATAGTCGAGACAACATACCCGACGTGATGATATGGCTGCAAAATCAAAATGATGGACAAATAAAAAAATGTCAAAGTATGACATTTATAATTTTGGAAGAGTAACAAATGGTTGAGTTTTTCTTATTATTATATTTCTAAATAAAATGATTTTTACGTAATATAAATTTGAATCTAACGGTTACTCACATAAATTTTTATTATTACTATATTATATTATTATATTATTATATTTTAAAATTTTGGTGGTTACTCACGTAACTTTTTATTATTATTATATTATTATATTTATAATAAATTTTGAATGGATTTTACTGTTACTCACATTAGTTTTTATTATTATTATATTTAAAAAAATTAAATAAATGAAGTTGGAAACTTTCTTATTTATTTACTTTTAATCTCCACCTTCTATTATTCCTAACACAATCCAATCCAATGATCAATATTAATTCCTACATTTTGTCACTTTTCTTTCCTATATAAACTCATCAATTTCCCCATATTTTAAAACACACTCCCATGAATTCTCCAATCCTCATTTGTTCAAAGTCTCCATTGTTTGTTGCTTTATCCAAGCTTCCAATTTTATTTTTATTCATTCTTGAAAGAGATTTTTTATTCATCTTATTCTTGAGAGAGATTTTTTATTGTATTGTGAGAAAATGTGAGTGCTCCAAATTGTAAATCTACTCTTGAGAGAGTTGTGGTGTGTTACTATCAAATTCAAATACTTGTATCGATTTGATCTTGCGCCGTGGAAAGGATTGAGTTTGCTCTTGAACTCGTAAAAAGAGTAGCGGTTTGGCTCTGATCCGTGGAAAGAGTCGAGAAAGTTCTTTATTCAAATTCCCAAGAGGCGCTTGGGGAGTGGAGTAGGTCGAGTTTGACCGAACCACTATAAAACTACGGTGTCATCTTTTCTAACTCTTTCCTATTTAATTTCAAAATTATTATTGTGATTTATTGCATGTTCTACTTGATTATTTTTTGACTTCAATTATTTTGTTCTAATAATTATCATCTTTTACTTATTTGTAAAAAGTTTCCATTATTAGAAAAATTAATCAAGTTTAAAAGCTTTTATTGTAAAACCGTATTCACCCCTCTAGGGGGTTGCCATACCAATCCAAGGGTGTTTTCAACTTTTATTGGAGTTCTTTGATTTGTTGAGTTTTAATATTGTACAAGATTACATGTCCTTTGTTGGCCTCCATTAGAAGTTCATGGGAGCTCACAACCAACCATGACTTGTCAACTCCAGAAATAGGACCAATTGTAAGCAATTTTGACCATGAACTACGAGATTCATCTTTTTCCATCTCTCAAATATCGAAAGTTTTTTCAATTCCTTCATATAGATAATGAAACACAACCATGGATCCATTTAAAATTCTCAAACTCCTTTGCTTCTCCCACCCCTCCTCCTCCTCATCCATTGTAACGACCCTAAATTTCCACATATCTAGAGTCGCCACTAACGTCTCATGCTCATCTCTAATGCAGAATAAAAATCTAAGCATGCTCATCTTTATTAGCAGAAAAATTTAAAACTTCAGAATACATTAAAACATTGGAAAACACTGCCGGACTTACGTGTTTTAAACATCGTGCTGGAGTTCATAAAAGATAAAATAAAACGATTACAAATTAATTAATATAAATGAATGAAATGCAAACGCCCTATCCTAACCAAGACTAGGAATTAAATATGCAACTATCCTATGCACGCGCCACAGTCTCTGATCACGATGCCACCGTTAACCGTACATGGGAGCCTTGCCTTTACCTGAAAAACAATATGGCACACGGCCTGAGTATTTCGTAAGTGACCACACTATAGGGGCCATGCTAATGCAAACACATGCAATCATGAATAGAGACCTATCTCTAATCATCTTAGGGGTGGCCTCGAGTCTCGGACAAATTGGATGTGTAGTACTTCCCTACACACGACTCACACGTGCGAGTGTGAGTCCCCAGGGTGCTCGCACACCCCCTGGACCCTCTGGTCAAGCTAATCTGTAGCGACGTCCGGAGGTCAGCGGAACCCCAAGTGTCATGCGCCTCATGAACACCCTCATCTGTGTGCTTTCGCACCTGTGCGCATTCGCGCTCATCATAAGGTGCGCGTCCGCACTCATCATCTCTAGGGGAAGTAGCCCTATGCTTATGAACATACAAAATGCATGAGGTCCCTCTAAATCCATCGTAATGTCTCTTCTGACACAACCCTCTAGTCTCATCTCTTTGTTACTCTAGGTAACGCATACTCGTGGATATTTATATTAATATCATTTTCATGCTCTTAGGGTTGTGTCCTACGTCGATCTAACGACATGATGCAATATGGCACTCATCATCATCTAGCATGCTCAATATGGAAAACATCATCATATTAAGGTAAAAATCATGCAATCATCATGCTCATCATAATGCCACAACGTGCGTCAAACATATCAAGCGTCACTCAACAAAATATGTATATACTGGCACATATCATCAAGCATCATATAATTTATTTAGCCTATCCTATAGTAAGGCCACTTACTTGGTTGGCCTTGGCCGAAGTACTCCCTAAATAGCTAAACGTAAGCTCCCGTTCCGTGAGAGATGCTTCCTACGTCGTCGGGGTTTGTTTCCTATCACACCGTTCACCACTTTCCGTTAGTATTTCACAATTAATTTACCTATAATTTAATAAATGTGAAATACGGCTCTAAAACGGCCTCGGATACCTTTATCGGGGCCGAAAACAGGTCCGAGAGGGTCAAAACAGTGGAAACCGGGCTGAAAACATGTGAGCCTAGCCAAACAGCCGCTAGAGCCGCCGGAGCGTCACTGGAAGGAGCCCGAGCCGTTTGCGCCGAGTCGAGCTGAGGGACTGCCGCGCCGCTGTGTGACACGTGGCAGCAGCAGAGAAAGCCACGTCGGGCGGTAGTGTCGGGTCGAAGCGCGGGTCGCAGTCCGGTTCGGGTCGTGGTTCGGGTCGCGGGCTGTGGAAGGCTACTGGGCCAAGGCTAATCGTTGGGCCTCGGCTTACTGGGCTGGGCCGCAAGTGTTTGGTTTGCAGGCCGGCTCAATTGGACCGTGGGTCTAGTCTGGGTTGGTTCAACTGAACCGTAGCTTCTGGGCCAGTTTGAGGTTTGGGCCGCTGTAGTTGGGCTGGGCCGAAGGCAGAGGCCAAGGGAGGAACCGGCTGGCTCTACCGGGTTCTGGGTTCGGGTTGACCCGGATCCGTGGATCTCATCTTCCTTACCCGACTTCGGCCGATTTTCCGGCGAGCTTTCTCTCTCCTTCTCGCGGCGTTTTCGTTGCTGATTTCGGTCCTCTTCCTTCCCTTTTCCTCTTTGTTCATCATTCTTCTTCCCTTTTTGGGAGTTTTAGGCCTAAAAGCTCCTAAAAGCCACAGATCTAAGAATCGATTAAGAAACCTAATTTTCGGACCTCGGTTACCGACGACGACGCTTATGAAAGAACACAAAACGCACCCTGAGTTATTGTGCTTTTGTTAGGGATCCCTCTTATGGTGGTAACAGGTCCTTTGGTGTCGGTTTGAGGGTGGTTTGAGGGCTCGTCGGAGAAACTAGACACTCGCCGACGTTTGTCCGAACTCTCTCTCTCTCTCTCGAAATTTTCTCTCTTTTCTTCCTTTGCAGGTGTTCTGAAGATGCTGGGCTGAGAGTGGGCGTGCTGTGGCCGTCGTTTCGCGTGGGTTCCGCGAAACTCGGCGGTCGCCGAAAAACTCGCGGGTTTTCCGGCGACTGAGTTTCTTTTTTTTTTTTTCGTTTTCATTTATTTATTTATTTATTTATTTATTATTATTATTATTATATATATTTTTTCTTTCTTTCCCGGGTCGTTACATTATCTACCCCTAAAAAAAACTTTCATCCTCGAAAGTCTCAAATTCTTGTACCAACTCGGGGTATTTCTCTCTTATCTCGTCCTCACGCTCCCACGTGGCTTCCTCACTGTGGTGATTCCGCCACAGTACCTTAACGAACGCAATACTCCTGTTGCGTAAGGTTTTTACCTCTCTAGCTAAGATTCTTACTAGTTTTTCCTCGTAGCTCAGATCTTCATTGAGTTGGAGTGGTTCGTAGTCTATTACGTGGATAGGATCCGTAATGTACTTCCTCAGCATCGACACATGAAATACATCATGTACTCCTGAGAGGGCTGGAGGTAAGGCTAACTTATACGCTACCGGACCAACTCGCTCTAGGATCTCGAATGGTTCAATGAATTTAGGACTTAACTTGCCCTTATGTCCGAATCTTAACACATCTTTCATAGGTGCCACCTTGAGGAATACTGGGTCCCCCACCTCAAACTCCAGGCTTTTACGCCTTACATCGGCGTAGCTTTTCTGTCTACTTTGAGCGATACGCATCCTCGCTCAAATTTTCTGGACAGCCTCATTGGTGAGTCGAACCAACTCGGGTCCTACTAATTCTTTCTCTCCTACCTCGTCCCATTATAGTGGGGACCTACACCGTTTCCCGTACAGGGCCTCAAACGGTGCCATTTCAATAGTTGCTTGGAAACTGTTGTTATACGAGAATTTCATTAGGTGGAGTTTGGAATCCCAACTTTCCTTAAAATCTAGTACGCAAGCGCGTAGCATGTTCTCTAGAATTTAGTTTAAACGCTCCGTTTGTCAATCTGTTTGGGGGTGAAAGGCGATACTAAAGTCGAGGCAGGTACCTAGTGCTTTTTGAAGTCCGCGCCAAAACGCTAACGTAAAGCATGGATCCCGATCCGACACTATAGACACTGAGACTCCATGTAGTCTTACTATTTCTTTCACGTACAGTTGTGCCCAATTGTCAACTGTATATGTAACCTTCCCAGGTAGAAAGTGTGCCGACTTGGTCAACCTATCGACAACTACCCAGATCACTGTATAGCCCTTGAGCGTTTTGGATAAACCTACTATGAAGTCCATCGCTATGTTTTCCCACTTCCACTCCGGTATGCTTAGGGGCTGCAACAACCCCGCCGCCTTTTGTCTTGGAGCTTTCACTTGTTGACAAACTAAGCACTTGCTCACAAACCCGGCCACATCCCTCTTCATGCTCTTCCACCAAAAGTGTTGTTTTAAATCTTGGTACATCTTAGTACCTCCTGGATGCATAGCAAATGGTGAGTTGTGAGCTTCCATCAGTATTTCCTTCCTTAAATCTTCTATTTCCGGAACACATAAGCGTCCATGATACAATAGTCCTTCATCTGATGACTTCGAGAATCCATCTACTGGACTTTCGTCTAGCTGTCTTAGGACTTTCTGTAGGTTAGGATCCTCTCATTGGGAGGTAATAATTCTCTGCCTAAGTGTAGGTTGTACCGTGAGTCGGGCCAGCTGTGCTATGACTCCCTCGGTCGCTACAGCTATGTTGGCTCGCTCGAAATCTCTTTGTACCCTTACTTCCCTCGTAATGAGAGCCGACGAGTGGACCGTCTTCCTACTCAAGGCATCTGCAACCACATTTGCTTTCCCAGGGTGGTACTGGATATCTACGTCATAATCCTTCACCAATTCTAACCACCTTCTCTGCCTCATGTCTAACTCTTTCTGGGTGAAGAAGTATTTCAAACTTTTGTGGTCGGTAAAAATTTGGGTTTTCTCGCCATACAGGTAATGTCGCCAGATTTTCAGCGCGAACACTACAGCAGCCAACTCTAGGTCATGGGTAGGGTAGTTCTTTTCATATTCTTTAAGTTGACGAGATGCGTATGCGACAACCTTGCCGTGTTGCATTAACACACATCCCAGTCCTTTCATGGAGGCATCACTATAGATCACATATCCTTCTAAGCTCTCGGGTACTATGAGTACCGGGGCGGTTACCAATCTCTCTTTTAGGTTCTGGAAGCTTGCCTCACAAGCATCATCCCATCTAAATGGCACCCCTTTTTTTGTTAACTTTGTTAAAGGCGAGGATATTTTAGCGAAGTCCTGCACGAACCTTCGATAATATCCCGCCAATCCTAGGAAACTCCTTACTTCCGTTATCGTAGTTGGGCGTTCCCACTTTGTGATCGCTTCGACCTTGGTGGGATCTACAGATATTCCGTCCTTTGACACCACGTGTCCTAGGAAAGAGACTTGTCGTAACAAAAATTCGCATTTGGAGAACTTGGCGTACAACTTGTGCTCTCTTAGGGTGGTTAGGACTTTTCGGAGGTGTTCCTCGTGCTCTAGGTCGGTTCTCGAGTATATGAGGATGTCGTCAATGAACACAATCACAAACATGTCTAGGCATTCTTTGAATACCCGGTTCATTAACTCCATAAATACAGCTGGGGCATTGGTGAGGCCAAATGACATCACTACAAACTCGTAGTGACCGTACCTTGTCCTAAACGCTGTTTTTGGTACGTCTTTTTCATTAATCCTAATTTGGTGGTAACCGGACCGAAGATCTATCTTAGAGAATACTGTTGCTTCTCTGAGTTGATCAAACAAGTCTTCTATTCTAGGCAGAGAATATTTGTTTTTTATGGTTCTCTTGTTTAGCTCTCTGTAATCGATGCACAGACGCATCGATCCATCTTTCTTCTTAACAAACAACACTGGCGCACCCCAGGGGGACACGCTAGGTCGAATGAATCCTTTATCTAGTAAGTCTTGCAGTTGCGCCTTGAGTTCCTTCAACTCTGCTGACGCCATGCGATAGGGTGCTTTGGAAATAGGCCCAGCTCCCGGCTCAAGTTCGATGACGAAGTCGACCGCTCGGGAAGGGGGTATACTAGGTAAGTCATCCAGAAATACATCCGGGAACTCGTTTACTATTGGCACGTTTACTAGGGTCTCTTCCTTTCCTCTCACGTCTACAGCACATGCTAATATAGCCCATCCACCTTGTTGGACTAACCTCTTTGCTTTCATCATCGAGACTACCTTGGGGGTAATCCCGGTATTTGTGCCTTTAAATTTAAAGGTAGGGCCTGTCGGTGGTGAAAATTTTACTTCCTTTTTGCGACAGTCTATACTAGCTCGATTTTCAGCTAACCAATCCATGCCTAGTATGACGTCGAAATCTGTCATGTTTACCACCATCAGTTCAACGCTTAAAGTTTGGTTCCCTATGATTACTTGGCCATCCTAGACTCTATCCCTAGATACTAAGTCTACCCCCGTAGGGGTGCTTATAGACATTTCATGCAATAAGGGTTCTAATTCGAACCATGCTTGTACAACAAAAGGCATAGAAATAAAGGAATGCGTGGAACCAAAATCAAATAAGGTAAAAGCGAAATGACCTAAAATGGATAGTGTACCTGTCACCACGACGTCGGACCTTCTAGTGTCCTTGCTGGTTGACGCGTATGCCCTAGCTTGAGCTCGCGGTGGTGCTGGTTGATCCGTTTGCTCTACTACTCTGGGCGGGTTTGCTTGTGCTGCAGCATTTCCGGCCGTGCAATTCACGGCGATGTGCCCCTCTTGACCACATCTATAACACGCTCGGCTGCCAGCCATGCACCTCCCACCGTGTAGTCTTCCACAGATAGTGCACTCTTCTTCTCTCCTCCCTCTGGCCCCATCTTGATTCCTGGGTTCCTGTCAGTATGTCGGGGAGGGCGTCGCTCATCCCATCTAGGAGCGGGTCTGTTATTGGAACGGTGCCTACGTGCTGGTGGTGGACGGTCAGAGCCTCCTGATTCATGAGGACGCTTCTGACCAATTATAACTGGCTCTTCACATCGTTTCTCATCCTTTGGTTTCTCTAAAGCCTTGGCAGTTCTCAAGGCTTCCTCATAGGTCTTTGGGTTGAACGCCTCCAACATGCGGCGGATTCTTGGTTCCAAACCCAATACAAATTTCTCTGTCATCTTTTCCTCAGTGTCCACCATGGACAGTGCAAATCTCTTGAGTTTATTAAACTCTCGGTTGTACTTCTCTACTGTGAGTTCTCCCTGTACCAGGTGGGCGAACTCCTACTGCCTTTTAAGTCGCTCTGACTTAGGATAATATTCTTTAAGGAAGGCCTCCTTAAATCGTTCCCAGTTCATTGGTCCCCCTTCTGGGTTAAGGAGGGTTTTGTTATCTCTCCACCATATCTCTGCGTTCTTTTGTAGGACGAAGGTTGCACAGGCGACCTTTTGGTTCTCTGGGCACTCCATAGTCTCATAGGTGGTTTCCACCGCTACAATCCACATTTGGGCTTCTATGGGGTCTACCAGGGAACCAGTGAATGGTCGAGGGTCGTATCTCTTGAAATCCCTTATCCAGTTTGAACATCTAACAGGTTGTGGAGGGTTTACTGGGCATTGGCCTGAGCAGTGGCCTGTGCCTGTGCCTGTGCCTGTGCCTGTGCATGTACCTGCGCCTGTACCTGTGCCAGTGCCAACGCCTATGCCTGGGCCTGTGCTTGGGCTTGTTCCTGGGCCTGTTGTAGACTGGCTTGCTGATTGGTTACCAAGGTTTGAATTAGGGCTTGGATGGAGTCACACATTAACCTAGTATTAGCATCTACTCCACCCACTGGGGGTGAAGCTTCAGGTGCGACTTGGAGTGGTAGGGTAGGCTGGGGTGGAGTTTCTACTTGTGGTGGAGGTTGTACTGGTGGTGGAGGCTTAGCTTGTAGTGGAGCTAGAGGAGGTAGCTCAACTGGTGGTAAGATTGGGGGCGGCGTAACTGTTATCGGCCCAGTCTCTGATCTTTCTTAAGGTGGGCCCCCTACCGCCACACCTCGTCCTACTTCTCTACGACGGGGTCGCCCCCTTCCTCGTCTTCCTCTTCCTCTTCCTCTTCCTCTTCCTCGTCCTCCGGGCATGGTTCTATAAACCAATATAAGGTTGCTTAAGTCTAAGGCCTTAATACTATGCATATATATGTATAACCATACGCACACTATACAATACATCGTAACGCTAAAGAAGTAAACATTCATCATGCTAAGCATCATATCATGCTACTAACAAAATTACTCAGCATGCAACACATGACATCATACTCTTAAATAAATACGTGAAATATCACAACCATTTCAGTAATGTCAACATAAAAAAAAAAATGCATGCGAGTTTTAAAACGTTTCTCTTTTCTTATCTTATGCAAGGCGTACCTGACGGTGATGGGGCATCGACGTTGGGACCGTGGAGCGTGCCAAGCCTAAATCGTAGGCTAGTCTACAGAATCTAAAACCTAGAGCTCTGATACCAACTGTAACGACCCTAAATTTCCACATATCTAGAGTCGCCACTAACATCTCATGCTCATCTCTAATGAAGAATAAAAATCTAAGCATGCTTAGCGGAAAAATTTAAAACTTCAGAATACATTAAAACATTGGAAAACACTGCCGGACTTACGTGTTTCAAACATCGTGCTGGAGTTCATAAAAGATAAAATAAAACGATTACAAATTAATTAATATAAATGAATGAAATGCAAACGCCCTATCCTAACCAAGACTAGGAATTAAATATGCAACTATCCTATGCACGTGACACAGTCTCTGATCACGATGCCACCGTCAACCGTACATGGGAGCCTTGCCTTTACCTGAAAAACAATATGGCACACGACCTGAGTATTTCGAAGAAATACTCAGCAAGTGACCCCACTATAGGGGTCATGCTAATGCAAACACATGAAATCATGAATAGTGACCTATCTCTAATCATCTTAGGGGTGGCCTCTAGTCTCGGACAAATTGGATGTGTAGTACTTCCCTACACACGACTCAAACGTGCGAGTGTGAGTCCCCAGGGCGCTCGCACACTCCCTGGACCCTCTGGTCAAGCTAATCTGTAGCGACGTCTGGAGGTCAGCGGAACCCCAAGTGTCATGCGCCTCATGAACACCCTCATCTGTGTGCTTTCGCACCTGTGCGCATTCGCGCTCATCATAAGGTGCGCGTCCGCACTCATCATCTCTAGGGGAAGTAGCCCTATGCTTATGAACATACAAAATGCATGAGGTCCCTCTAAATCCATCGTAATGTCTCTTCTGACACAACCCTCTAGTCTCATCTCTTTGTTACTCTAGGTAACGCATACTCGTGGATATTTATATTAATATCATTTTCATGCTCTTAGGGTTGTGTCCTACGTCGATCTAACGACATGATGCAATATGGCACTCATCATCATCTAGCATGCTCAATATGGAAAACATCATCATATTAAGGTAAAAATCATGCAATCATCATGCTCATCATAATGCCACAACGTGCGTCAAACATATCAAGCGTCACTCAACAAAATATGTATATACTGGCACATATCATCAAGCATCATATAATTTATTTAGCCTATCCTATAGTAAGGCCACTTACTTGGTTGGCCTTGGCCAAAGTACTCCCTAAATAGCTAAACGTAAGCTCCCGTTCCGTGAGAGATGCTTCCTACATCGTCGGGGTTTGTTTCCTATCACACCGTTCACCACTTTTCGTTAGTATTTCACAATTAATTTACCTATAATTTAATAAATGTGAAATAAGGCTCTAAAATGGCCTCGGATACCTTTATCGGGGCTGAAAACAGGTCCGAGAGGGTCGAAACAGTGGAAACCGGGCTGAAAACATGTGAGCCTAGCCAAACAGCCGCTAGAGCCGCCGGAGCGTCACTGGAAGGAGCCCGAGCCGTATGCGCCGAGTCGAGCTGAGGGACTGCCACGCCGCTGTGTGACACGTTGCAGCAGCAGAGAAAGCCACGTTGGGCGGTAGTGTCGGGTCGAAGCGCGGGTCGCAGTCCAGTTCGGGTCGTGGTTCGGGTCGCGGGCTGTGGAAGGCTACTGGGCCAAGGCTAATCGTTGGGCCTCGGCTTACTGGGCTGGGCCGCAAGTGTTTGGTTTGCAGGCCGGCTCAATTGGACCGTGGGTCTAGTCTCGGTTGGTTCAACTGAACCGTAGCTTCTGGGCCGATTTGAGGTTTGGGCCGCTGTAGTTGGGCTGGGCCGAAGGCAGAGGCCAAGGGAGGAACGGGCTGGCTCTCCCGGGTTCTGGGTTCGGGTTGACCCGGATTTCGTCTTCCTTACCTGACTTCGGCCGATTTTCCGGTGAGCTTTCTCTCTCCTTTCCGCGGCGTTTTCGTTGCCGATTTCGGTCCTCTTCCTTCCCTTTTCCTCTTTGTTCGTCGTTCTTCTTCCCATTTTGGGAGTTTTGCGGCCTAAAAGCTCCTAAAAGCCACAGATCTAAGAATCGATTAAGAAACCTAATTTTCCGACCTCGGTTACCGACGACGACGCTTACGAAATAACACAAAACGCACCCTGAGTTATTGTGCTTTCGTTAGGGATCCCTCTTATGGTGGTAACATGTCGTTTGGTGTCAGTTTGAGGGTGGTTTGAGGGCTCGTCGGAGAAACTGGACACTCGCCGACGTTTGTCCGAACTCTCTCTCTCTCTCTCAAAATTTTCTCTCTTTTCTCCCTTTGCAGGTGTTCTGAAGATGCTGGGCTGAGGGTGGGCGTGCTATGGCCGTCGTTTCGCGTGGGTTCCGCGAAACTCGACGGTCGCCAGAAAACTCGCGGGTTTTTCGGGGACTGAGTTTTTTTTTTTTTTCGTTTTCATTTATTTATTTATTTATTATTATTATTATTAGTATATATATTTTTTTCTTTCTTTCCCGGGTCGTTACATTACTGTGATGTCCTACATTGGTTGGGGAGGAGAACAAACCATCATTTATAAGGGTGTGAAAACCTTCCCCTAGCAGACGCGTTTTAAAGCCTTGAGGGCGAGCCCAAAAGGGAAAGCCCAAAGAGGACAATATCTGCTTGCGATGGATCTGGGTCGTTACAAATGGTATCAGAGCCAGACACTAGACGATGTGCCAGCCTTCTCGCTGTTCCCCGAAGGGGGGTAGACACGAGGCGGTGTGCCAGTAAGGACGCTGGGCCCCAAAGGGGGGTGGATTTGGGGGCGGTTCTACATCGATTGGAGGAAGGAAAGAATGCCAGCGAGGACGCTGGGCCCCGAAGGGGGGTGGATTGTGATGTCCCACATTGGTTGGGGAGGAGAACAAACCATCATTTATAAGGGTGTGGAAACCTTCCCCTATCAGACGCGTTTTAAAGCCTTGAGGGCGAGCCCGAAAGGGAAAGCCCAAAGAGGATAATATCTGCTTGCGGTGGATCTGGGTCGTTACATCCATATTAATGAAAGCTTCCTGTAACGACCCAGGAAAGAAAGAAAGAAAAAGAAAATATTATTATATGGAGTTAATGAACCGGGTATTCCTGTAACGACCCGTGATGTCATTTGGCCTCACCAATGCCCCAGCTGTATTTATGGAGTTAATGAACCGGGTATTCAAAGAATGCCTAGACATGTTTGTGATTGTGTTCATTGACGACATCCTCATATACTCGAGAACCGACCTAGAGCACGAGAAACACCTCCGAAAAGTCCTAACCACCCTAAGAGAGCACAAGTTGTACGCCAAGTTCTCCAAATGCGAATTTTGGTTACGACAAGTCTCTTTCCTAGGACACGTGGTGTCAAAGGACGGAATATCTGTAGATCCCACCAAGGTCGAAGCGATCACAAAATGGGAACGCCCAACTACGGTAACGGAAATAAGGAGTTTCCTAGGATTGGCGGGATATTATCGAAGGTTCGTACAGGACTTCGCTAAAATATCCTCGCCTTTAACAAAGTTAACAAAAAAAGGGGTGCCATTTAGATGGGATGATGCTTGTGAGGCAAGCTTCCAGAACCTAAAAGAGAGATTGGTAACCGCCCCGGTACTCATAGTACCCGAGAGCTCAGAAGGATATGTGATCTATAGTGATGCCTCCATGAAAGGACTGGGATGTGTGTTAATGCAACACGGCAAGGTTGTCGCATACGCATCTCGTCAACTTAAAGAATATGAAAAGAACTACCCTACCCATGACCTAGAGTTGGCCGCTGTAGTGTTCGCGCTGAAAATCTGGCGACATTACCTGTATGGCGAGAAAACTCAAATTTTTACCGACCACAAAAGTTTGAAATACTTCTTCACCCAGAAAGAGTTAAACATGAGGCAGAGAAGGTGGTTAGAATTGGTGAAGGATTATGACGTAGATATCCAGTACCACCCTGGGAAAGCAAATGTGGTTGCAGATGCCTTGAGTAGGAAGACGGTCCACTCGTCGGCCCTCATTTCGAGGGAAGTAAGGGTACAAAGAGAGTTCGAGCGAGCCAACATAGCTGTAGCGACCGAGGGAGTCATAGCACAGCTGGCCCGACTCACGGTACAACCTACACTTAGGCAGAGAATTATTGTCTCCCAACAAGAGGATCCTAACCTAGAGAAAGTCCTAGGACAGCTAGACGAAAGTCCAGTAGATGGATTCTCGAAGTCATCAGATGAAGGACTATTGTATCAGGGACGCTTATGTGTTCCAGCAATAGAAGATTTAAGGAAGGAAATACTGATGGAAGCTCACAACTCACCATTTGCGATGCATCCAGGAGGTACTAAGATGTACCAAGATTTAAAACAACACTTTTGGTGGAAGAGCATGAAGAGGGATGTGGCCGGGTTTGTGAGCAAGTGCTTAGTTTGTCAACAAGTGAAAGCTCCAAGACAAAAGACGGCGGGGTTGTTACAGCCCCTAAGCATACCAGAGTGGAAGTGGGAAAACATAGCGATGGACTTCATAGTAGGTTTACCCAAAACGCCCAAGGGCTATACAGTGATCTGGGTAGTTGTCGATAGGTTGACCAAGTCGGCACACTTTCTACCTGGGAAGGTTACATATACAGTTGACAATTGGGCACAACTGTACGTAAAAGAAATAGTAAGACTACATGGAGTCCCAGTGTCTATAGTGTCGGATCGGGATCCACGCTTTACGTCAGCGTTTTGGCGCGGACTTCAAAAAGCACTGGGTACCCGCCTCGACTTTAGTACCGCCTTTCACCCTCAAACAGATGGACAAACGGAGCGTTTAAACCAAATTCTAGAGGACATGCTACGCGCTTGCGTACTAGATTTTAAGGAAAGTTGGGATTCCAAACTACACCTAATGGAATTCTCGTATAACAACAGTTTCCAAGCAACTATTGGAATGGCACCGTTTGAGGCCCTGTACGGGAAACGGTGTAGGTCCCCACTGTGTTGGGACGAGGTAGGAGAGAAAGAATTAGTAGGACCCGAGTTGGTTCGACTCACCAATGAGGCTGTCCAGAAAATTCGAGCGAGGATGCGTACCGCTCAAAGTAGACAGAAAAGCTACGCCGATGTAAGGCGTAAAAGCCTGGAGTTTGAGGTGGGGGACCCAGTATTCCTCAAGGTGGCACCTATGAAAGGTGTGTTAAGATTCGGACATAAGGGCAAGTTAAGTCCTAAATTCATTGGACCATTCGAGATCCTAGAGCGAGTTGGTCTGGTAGCGTATAAGTTAGCCTTACCTCCAGCCCTCTCAGGAGTACATGATGTATTTCATGTGTCGATGCTGAGGAAGTACATTACGGATCCTATCCACGTAATAGACTACGAACCACTCCAACTCAATGAAGATATGAGCTACGAGGAAAAACCAGTAAGAATCTTAGCTAGAGAGGTAAAGACCTTACGCAACAGGAGTATTGCGTTCGTTAAGGTACTATGGCGGAATCACCATAGTGAGGAAGCCACGTGGGAGCGTGAGGACGAGATAAGAGAGAAATACCCCGAAGTACAAGAGTTTGAGACTTTCGAGGACGAAAGTTCTTTTTAGGGGTAGATAATGTAACGACCCGGGAAAGAAAGAAAGAAAAAGAAAATATTATATATATATATATATATATAATAAATGAAAAAAAAAAAACCCAGTCGCCGGAAAACCCGCGAGTTTTCCGGCGACCGCCGTGTTTCGCGGAACCCACGCGAAACGACGGCCACAGCACGCCCACCCTCAGCCCAGCATCTTCAGAACGCCTGCAAAGGGAGAAAAGAGAGAAAAATTTCGAGAGAGAGAGAGAGATTTCGGACAAACGTCGGCGAGTGTTCAGTTTCTCCGACGAGCCCTCAAATCACCCTTAAACCGACACCAAACAACCTGTTACTACCGTAAGAGAGATCCCTAACGAAAGCACAATAACTCAGGGGCATTTGGTGTTATTTCGTAAGCGTCGTCGTCGGTAACCGAGGTCGGAAAGTTAGGTTTCTTAATCAATTCTTAGATCTATGGCTTTTAGGAGCTTTTAGGCCGCAAAACTCCCAAAAAGGGAAGAAGGACGACGAACAAAGAGGAAAAGAGAAGGAAGAGGACCGAAATCGGCAACGAAAACGCCGCGGGAAGGAGAGAGAAAACTCGCCGGAAAATCGGCCAAAGTCGGGTAAGGAAGACGAGATCCACGGATCCGGGTCAACCCGAACCCAGAACCCGGGAGAGCCAGCCCGTTTCCCCCCTTGGCCTCTGCCTTCGGCCCAGCCCAACTACAGCGGCCCAAACCTCAAACCGGCCCAGAAGCTACGGTTCAGTTGAACCAACCCAGACTAGACCCACGGTCCAATTGAGCCGGCCTGCAAACCAAACACTTGCGGCCCAGCCCAGTAAGCTGAGGCCCAACGTTTAGCCTTGGCCCAGTAGCCTTCCACAGCCCGCGACCCGAACCACGACCCGAACCGGACTTCGACCCGTGCTTCGACCCGACACTACCGCCCGACGTGACTTTCTCTGCTGCTGCCACGTGTCACACAGCGGCGCGGCAGTCCTCGGCTCGGCTCGGCGCAAACGGCTCGGGCTCCCTCCAGTGACGCTCCGGCGGCTCCTCCGGCGGCCCCAGCGGCTGTTCGGCTCGGCTCACCTGTTTTCAGCCCGGTTTCCACTGTTTCGACCCTCCCGGTTCTGTTTTCGGCCCCGATTAAGGTATCCGAGGCCGTTTTAGAGCCGTATTTCACATTTATTAAATTAGGTAAATTAATTGTGAAATACTAACGGAAAGTGGTGAACGGTGTGATAGGAAACAAACCCCAGCGAAGTAGGAAGCAGCTCTCACGGGACGGGAGCTTACGTTTAGCTATTTAGGGAGTACTTCGGCCGAGGCCAACCAAGTAAGTGGCCTTACTATAGGATAGGCTATATAAATTGTATGATGCTTGATGATATGTGCCAGTTTATAAATATTTTGTTGAGTGACGCTTAATATGTTTGACGCACGTTGTGGCATTATGATGAGCATGATGATTGCATGATTTTTACCTTAATATGATGATGTTTTCCATATTGAGCATGCTAGATGATGATGAGTGCCATATTGCATCATGTCGTTAGATCGACGTAGGACACAACCCTAAGAGCATGAAAATGATATTAATATAAATATCCACGATATGCGTTACCTAGAGTAACAAAGAGATGAGACTAGAGGGTTGTGTCAGAAGAGACATTACGATGGATTTAGAGGGACCTCATGCATTTTGTATGTTCATAAGCATAGGGCTACTTCCCCTAGAGATGATGAGTGCGGACACGCACCTTATGATGAGCGCGAATGCGCACAGGTGCGAAAGCACACAGATGAGGGTGTTCATGAGGCGCATGACACTATGGGGTTCCGCTGACCTCCGGACGTCGCTACAGATTAGCTTGACCAGAGGGTCCAGGGGGTGTGCGAGCGCCCTGGGGACTCACACTCGCACGTGTGAGTCGTGTGTAGGGAAGTACTACACATCCAATTTGTCCGAGACTGGAGGCCACCCCTAAGATGATTAGAGATAGGTCCCTATTCATGATTGCATGTGTTTGCATTAGCATGGCCCCTATAGTGGGGTCACTTACTGAGTATTTCTTCGAAATACTCAGGCCGTGTGCCATATTGTTTTTCAGGTAAAGGCAAGGCTCCCATGTACGGTTGACGGTGGCATCGTGATCAGAGACTGTGGCGCGTGCATAGGATAGTTGCATATTTAAAATTCCTAGTATTGGTTAGGATAGGGCGTTTGCATTTCATTCATTTATATTAATTAATTTGTAATCGTTTTATTTTGTCTTTTGAACTCCAGCATGATGTTTGAAACACGTAAGTCCGGCAGTGTTTTTCAATGTTTTAACGTATTCTGAAGTTTTAAATTTTTCCGCTAGTAAAGATGAGCATGCTTAGGTTTTTATTCTGCATTAGAGATGAGCATGAGACGTTAGTGGCGACTCTAGATATGTGGAAATTTAGGGTCGTTACACTTCCGTTACTCGAGAGTTGCTCCAAAGGTTGTCGGGAGTTGATTCTTATTATAACGTTCATCTTATTTACGTTAATAACTCACATTTTATCATAAATTAACTTAAATTTAGTGATAGGGTGTAAACTGAGCTTATTTGCCTTAAATAAGATAAAAAAATGGGTTGAGGAGGGTCGAAAATGTAGGAAACCATATATTACATATGTATATGGAGCCGAAGTATGTGTTTTTTAGCCAAGAGGCCGCGCCACGTCAAGCCGAAGGAGTCGGCATCCGCATGAGTGAAACCGTGTCGTTGCGGGCGAAGAGGCGCGTGTCGGGTGGTGTTTCGGGTGGAGGCGCAGACTTCAGGTCTTGTCCTCGAGTGCGCAGGTCGTGAGGCTAGGCCACGAGGGAGCGCATGTTGGGCCGAAAAGGCATCAATTGCATGCGTGACACGTGTCGCATTCACATGTCGTTTTGGGCCGTCAGATTTAATGGATCGAAGGGGTATGGACCGTCTCCATGTGTGACACATTGGGCTGTCAGATTTAACGGATATGGATTTACATTATGGATGAACTGTAAAAAAAAAATTAAAACCGCGAAAAATACTTAGTTTTAAATATTCATATCGAATTCAAATAAATTTATAATCTTATCTAATCGTATAGATTAAATTAGGTTGATTGAATTTTTTGAACGTCTAAAAATAAAGGTAAAATTATGATTTTTTTTCTCAATTAAATGTATTTGATATATTAACAAACCAAAAAAAATACTCCTAATCTAATAATTAATCATAAAATCTAACCAAGATGATTGATAATTATTTAAATAGTTGAGATATGAAGAACAGAGTTTCAATATCAAAGAGGAGGGGTGGAAGAAGTGTAGTAGTTTCGAGATTTTGAATGAATCCATTGTTGCCTTTCATTATACATTGGAAATGAGTGAAAAAAACGTTCAATGTTTGGGAGATGAAAAAGGAGGCTGAAAATGGTGTTGTATCGTGGTCAAACCTTTTGACAATTGGTCCTATTTTTGGAATTGAGAAGCCGTTGTTCTTTTTGAGCTCAGATGAATTTTTAATGGAGGATGACTAAGGACGGGTTTAGCAAACTGAAATATGTGGGACTGGATCTGGGTCGGGCAAACCACCCAGATTATCTGTCTCTCTGTTTTCTTTTTTTGTCTCCCTCACCTTTTCTATGGTTGTCGGATTTTGTCGTCCTTGTTGGTAGAGGTTGAAACTCTGATTGTTTTCTTCAGCAAAGTAATAGATCGTCCTTTCGTGAACCTTGGATCTAGAGCTCCAGTTCTTCCAGCGAACCTGGGTCTTTTATTTTTGCTCATCTCTTTAAGTTAAGACTAAATGTTTGTTTGTGATAATTTATTTGTACAAAAGACACGAGGAACCAGGAGGTTCCACTAGGAAGGACTCAAGAGTAGCAAATGTTAGTGGCTCTAACAACGAAGAGACAAGGCTTTGACATAGTTGATCTTCTTGCTCTCTCTCTCGTAAGACTTCTTTCCATAAACTATTAGTAGTCACTTAAAAAAATTATCAACGGTCAAATGATAAAATTTTAAAATAAGTATAAAAAATTTAATCCGTTATGAATAACTAGTATCCATCTCCATCCTACATCAACCACTTATACAAACCTACTAGACTAACTAATAAATATATATTAATTATTATTTATCAAAAACAAAATTTATATTATTTATTATTCAAAAGAAAATTTGATTTTTTTTTAATTTATATCATTTATTACCCAAAACAATATCTGATTTTCTTACTAAAATAATATGTTTTTTTATACATTCAATTAATATTTAATTATTTTGTTTTAAATTTTTAGATCATATAAACCGACACTAAACGACACAACTCTTCAAATTGAGATATTTGTTAAAAAAAAAAATGGTATATTTATACATGATGAGTCGATTGAGATTATAAATTGAAAAAAATCACAATATTGACAATTTATATAGGAATAGACTCTAAAAATTTAGAAATTAACATTTTTTTTCTTTATAAAATATAAAATTTATGATGAATATTCAGTAAGTTAACAAATTTAAAAAGATAAAAGGAGAGTTTCTAATTATTTTTCTAATTTTTTAATGAATTTTAATGACTTAATATGAAATTATATAAATTTATGATCGAATTTTAGTGACTAGTTTTTTTTAATAATATTTTATTATTTTTAGTTTCTTTTATATTATTATTTTTAATAAATTTTAAATTTCTTTTGAAGTGTATATATATATAAATTAATATCTATCCCATTATATAAATTAAATTATTCAAAATATTTATTTATTATTTATTTTTCATATATAGAACAATCATTTATAAAAAAAAATATTTATGAAACTTGTAAAAATTAAAGATAGTTATATTGTTTCAGTTGTAAATTTATAAAATAAAATAGGCAAAGACTTGCCAAATAGATGTTAAACTTATAAAAAAATATTTATTTACTAATTATGACATTCTTTTGACTGTTGTAAATTTATAATTTTGATTAATTTTGATTAATGAAACTAACCTAAATTTATGGTCCAAATGTTTGTGTTGGAGACTTCATATCATTATCGACCTAAATAGTGAGAATGACGGTAGATTTCAAAATTTTGATAATGCTCATATATGACAAATCCACATCATAGGTTGTTTGGATTACATTTTTGAAAATATTGAGATTCGTCAAAGGGGGTTTGAGATCCCTCAATTCATAACATTAAATTTTCTCAATTCGTACCAGTATAGATTTACTCGTTGTTCTCTTTATTTAATTCGTAAATACATATATAAGCAATTTATACCTATAATAATATTCTATATATAAAAAAAAATTGAATAATTTTAGCACACTATCAAAATTTCTCCAACCAAAACTTTAACAATGATTTTAATTTTATCACAGAAAATATCAGTTTTCTACACATTATCATGTCAATCAATATATTTTCTAAAATAAATATATTTTAATATAAAATAAACTTCAAACAAATGTCTTCAATTTTGTCACAAATTTCTTTTGGAAAAAATATAATGCACAATCATTTTCACACAATTGTGATAATGAGCTTATGAGCTGCATGGACTATGTCTTCGAGTGAATTGGACCATAAAATTAAAATGCATCACCTTTGGATGTTTGAACCAGTGAATTAGGCCATAAAATTAAAGTTCAAAGTTCATGGCAATGATGCCTAGACAAGTGGATTGGGTCATAAAATTAAAGTCGGACCAATTCGTAGGCTAGCCATTACCATTGTACTCATGTGCTTGGACTTTTTGTGATCCTAGGATTGGGCTTTGAATGTCCGGACCATTTCCTGGCTAGCCATTACTATAATTATTATGAGGTCCTCAATTAAAAAGTTTCTATAATTAATTGGAATTATAATACAAAATATTTATAGTTAAAGAGTATTTTATATATTTTTTTAATTATCCACATGTATTTAGAATAAAAAATAAATAGAATGGTTGTTTTGGGCTGTCTTCGTGGACCAATTGGTTGGTTCTACACTTTATTTGTCATTTGATTTAACCTATTTTTGCCCATAGATTTGTTTTAGTACTATGTTATCCAATCGGATTAATTTGGTATTCATGCTATCTACGTCTGTTAAGTAGCGTCGCGCTAAATATAGTAAATTTGGTATTCATGTTATCCATGGCCGAGATCTATGATTAATTATTTGGTTATTTTTTAGCTTATAATTCTTTTTTGGTCTATGATTAATCTCCTGTTCGTAAAACAAAATAAAAATCGTCGGTTCGTAAAGCAACAAATTTAAACAACCCTATTCGTACAACAAACTTAAAATGGCTTATTCGTAAAACAACAAACTTAAAATCCACAGTTTCGTAGGAATAAACTTAAAATCTCCTGTTAGCAGAACAAACTTAAATACAAACGAAAAATCAACTATTTGTAGATCAAACATAAAATGACTTGTCCTAGAACAAACTTAAATTCCTATTCATAGAACAAACTTAAAATCTTTGTTCTTAGAACAAACTCAAAATTCTATAACAAACTTAAAATCTCTTGTTCTTAAAACAAACAAATGTAAGATTTTTTGTTAACAATATTATTTCCTCGTGTATCGAGAACAAGCTCTTCACGAAAAAATAGCTTCAAACATGTCTTGATTTCTTTTTTTTTTTTTTTCACTTGCGACATGTTTATCTTCTTTTTTTCTCTCTCTCCTCACCGTTACAAACCCTAGGTGGCTTTATTATTATTATTATTATTTTTTGTCTCTACTCGTACCTTCTCTAATGATTGTCGGATACACGACCACTCTAATGGCGGTTAATATCTTTTTTCTCTCTCTCCTCCTCATTACAAATCCTAAGTGGCTTCAATTTTTTTTTTCTCTACTCGTGACTTCTCTAATGGAGACGATTGTCTAAAATATCGTGACTTCTCTAATGAAGGCGATTGTTTGCAATAATAGACTAGACTTGAAATAATATCATACTATTATGGAGAGTCGTGTATCGTGACTTCTCTAATGGAGGTGATTGTCTGAAATAATAGACCAAACTTGAAATAATATCATACTATTGTGGAGAGTCGTGTATAAAACAAAACAAGCATATAATGTGCGTCCAAACAATTAATTACATGCTCAATGTGTGTTCAAGGCAACGAGGTGTCGCCCAGACTTGAATTGGTCCAAACGTGTGTCCAAACAATTAATTACATGCTCAATGTGTGTTCAAGGCCACGAGGTGTCGCCCAGACTTGAATTGGTCCAAACGTGTTCAAGGCAACGATTAAATTTCAAAAATGCGTCACACAGACTTGACCTGGAGACCTTCAGTGTGTTAGATTGACGTGATAATCAACTACACCACGACACCGTTGGAAGCCTCCCTAGAAGGTCAGCCAAACTATAGAGTTAAGCCCAAACTTTCTCGAGCCTAAAGAAAAGCCCGTGGAAACCTACCAGAAATTGGATGCAATGAGAGTCTACAAGTAGGCTGCTTACCGAGTACTTTTTTACTCACTACATTTTAGATTTCTTTTTCAGGTCTTCGCTAACTGTTGCTCGAGGTGGGAGAGCGTTTGAGAGATGCATTGTCACTTGAGGGTCGTTTATGAGTGTTGACCCAGTCTGTGTACTTTGGGTCTTTTATATTTCGTTCGAAACAATATCCCAAACCATTTCTCCGTTTGTAACAAACCTTTAACAACACATGTTTGCATTGTCTTTCAATTTGTTCTAGTGGAGGCGTTGTTTGATTTTAAATTGCATTATCTCAATGTTTAATTTAATTTAACTTTTATTTTTATTTTCCTTTCTTTTTGTCATTTTCGTCACGGTTTGAGATTTGAAGCCTCGAAAATCACGTAACAAAAGACTCAATGACTCCACGTCTAGCGAAAACAGTCTGTTGGACCAATCAATCTAGACCTCTAATACTGAGTTTAGTTCATAAATTTCTTGGCTAAATTAAGCATATGACGTACTCATAATCATTCCACCCTAGTCCTTGTTGATTCCTACCTGTATTTCTTCAATAAAAGTCCAAACAATTAAGGTATTTCAAAGTTTTTTGGTTGCAAATGTTTTATTTTGAACAACAAAGAAAAGCTAGGAAAATTTGATTCTAAGAGGATATTGGTATTTTTCTTGGTTATTCATCTATTAGTAAAGCTTATAGAGTTTTCAATAAGAGAACTTTAGTTATAGGAGAATTTATGCATGTGGTATTTGATGAATCTTGTAATAATATTTAGTCTATTTGTAGCAATGATTTAGAAAGAAATTTTGGAGATTTACTTGTCATGACAAAGGAAAATAAACTCTTTCAAGTAAAGAAGAAGGAGCTTAAATGAGGAGGAAGGAGGTTCTTCATCAGTGCCAAAAGTATGGAGGTATGCCTCATCTCATCCCAAGGACTTGATTATTGGTGATCCCGAACAAGGTGTGAAAACTCGTTCCTTTATTAATTTATTTTATAATCTTGCTTTTTTTTTTCTCAAATTGAACCAAAAAGTCTTAAAGATGCCGAAAATGATGAGTTTTAGATTTTAGCTAGGAACTAAATCAATTTGAAAGGAACAAAGTTTGAGACTTAGTCCCTAGGCCCTCTAATATTTCTATTATTGGAACCAAATAGGTTTTTAGAAATTAAATTGATGAAAATAGGAATATCATTAGAAATCAAGTTAGACTTGTAGCTTAAGGTTATTATCAGGAGGAAGGTATAGACTATGAAGAAACTTTTGGGAGATTAGAAGCTATTAGAATGTTACTTCCATTTGCTTTTTACAAAAATTTTATATTATATCAAATGGATGTGAAAAGTGCTTCTTAAATGGTTATATTATGGAGGAAGTTCATGTAAAACAACTTCCTCGATTTGAAAATCAAATCCAATTTTGATTCTCCACATCATGTCTATAAGTTGAAAAAGGCTCTTTATGGCTTAAAACAAGCTCCAAGAGCTTGGTACGATAGACTTAGTAATTTTCTTATTGAGAATGATTTCAAAATGATAAGCTCGATACTACTCTCTTTATTAAAATTAAAGAAAAATATATGTTATTAGTGCAAATATATGTGGCGTTTCTTGCAGGATCAGCAATGAGAAGTTTTCCTCCGCTGTGATTATATTATATTTGGTTCTACTAATTCTTCTTTATGTGAAGAATTTTCTAAATGTATGATGAGTATGATGGGAGAGCTCGGTTTCTTTCTTGGACTTCAAATCAAACAACTGATAGATGGTATTTTCCTAAATCAAGAGAAATATACCAAGGATTTACTCAAAGGTTCAAGTTCAATGACGGTAAGATTGCAAAAAAAAAAAAAAAAAAAAAAAAAAAATCTTATCGAGGTATGATTCGATCTTTAACTTTACTTGACTCATTTACATGTCGTTAAAAAAATATTTAAATATTTGCTTAGGACTATTAATTTAGAATTGTGGTATTCTAGAAATGTTGAGTTTAAATTTGTAAGATATTCTGATGCTGATTTTACGGAAAGTTTACTTGATCATAAAAGTAGTAGTGGAACTTGTCAATTTCTTAATAGTTCATTAGTTTCTTGGTTTAGTAAAAAGAAAAATTTGGTTGTCTTATCTACTACTGAAGCGGAATATATTGCGGTTGCCAGTTGTTGTGCTCAAATTCTTTGTATGAAACAAACTTTTTGTGATTTTGGATTAAAATTTGATAGTGTGCCTATATTTTGTGATAACACCATGCTATTAATCCTGTTCATCATTCGAGAACTAAACATATTAAAATTAGACATCATTTTATTAGAGAACCGGTGAAAAATAGACATATTATTCTTGATTTTGTAAACTCTAATAAACAATTAGCAGATATTTTTACCAAGTCGTTAAATGAAGAATTTTTTTTTTTGTAAAAATAGGCTTGAACTTGGTATTATTTGCTGCGATATATCTTGAATTTGAATTTGGTATTACTGGGTGTGATATATTTTGTATTTTATAATCTTATTTAAAGGCATGTTATATTTATATTTTGTATTTTATAATCTTATTTAAAGGCATGTTATTAGAGAAGCATGTCATTCTTTTATTATTTTTTATTGTTCTTTTTTATGATTATAAAGAGGAGAAAATTAGAAAAAAATATGCTATAAGTTTGTTATTTTATAATTAATGAATCACTTCGTTTTATTTTATAATTCATTGAAGCATAGAGAATAGGGATTTGAGTGAATTTCAAATTTATGATAATATATTAGAATGCTTATCATGATACATCAATATTATTATTTGGACATGTTCATTATTTTAAGTTTTATGGATCTCATACCCTTTTTCTTGAAATGGTTTGTCATCATAAAAAATAAAAAAGAGGAGATTGTTGGCTTTTTGGCCCTTAATCTCAAATTAATTAATCAATTGATGTTTTAATTATTAACAATTCACAGTATTTTGTCCATAGTGTAAGGTTGGGAATAATGATTTCAACGTCTTTTTTGGTTCATTCAAATTAGAGATAAAACGAAGAAGTTCCAGTCAAAACAAATACCCGACGTGATGATGTTAAAATCGTTATTCCCAACCTTACCCCGTAGACAAAATATTGAGAATTGTTAATAATTGAAGATATGCTTGTTATCATCAAAACATTAATTAATTAATTAATTAATTAATTAAAATTAATTAATTTGAGATTAAGGGCCAAGAAGCCAAAATCTCCGGTTTCTGATGACGACAAACCATTTCAAGGAAAATAGTATAAAATCCATCCAATCATAAAACTTAAAATAATGCACATGTCCAAATAATAATATTGAAGCACATAATAGGCATTCTAATATATCATCATAAATTTGAAATTCACTCAAATCCATATTCTCCCTCTATATTAATGCTTCAATGAATTATCAAACATCACAACAACGAAGTTATTCATTAATTATAAAATAACAAACTTACAATACATTTTTCTTAATTTTCTCCCCCGAAAAAAGAACAATAAAAAATAATAAAAGAATGACATGCTTCTCCTAATCACATGCCTTTAAACAAGATTATAAAATTCAAGATATATCACACTGAGTAATACCAAACTCAAATTCAAGATATATCACACCCAATAGTACAAAGCTCAAGCCTATTTTTGTAAAAAAATTTCTTCATTTAACGGCTGGATAAAAACATATGCTAATTGATTATTAAGAATAATATGTTCATTTTGCACCTGCTCTTCAATAAAATGATGTCTAATATTAAAATGTTTAGTTAAATTAATAGCAGTTGTATTATCACACGATATAGGTCCACTATCAAATTTTAATCCAAAATCACAAAGAGTTTGTTTCGTCCAAAGAATTTGAGCACAACAACTAGCAACCACAATATATTCCGCTTAGGGAGTAGATAATCCTACCAATTTAAACTCAACATTTCTAGGATACCACAATTCTAAATTAATAGTCCAAGCAAGTATTTAAATATTCTTTTGACGACATTTAAATGAGATTCCTTAAGACAAGATTGAAACCTAGCACGAAGACATACACTAAACATAATATCAGGTCTACTAGCAGTCAAGTAAAGTAAAGATTCAATCATACCTCGATAAGATTTTATATCTACACATTTACCTTTTTCATCCTTGTCAAGCTTGGTAGATATGCTCATTGGAGTTATTACAATCTTACCTTCATTGAACTTGAACCTTCTGAGTAAATCCTTGGTGTATTTCTCTTGATTTAGGTTCTGAGTAAATCCTTGGTGTATTTCTCTTGATTTAGGTTCTGAGTAAATCATTGGTGTATTTATCTTGATTTAGGAAGATATCTTTAGTTGTTTGATTTGAAGTCAAAGAAAGAAACTGAGCTCTCTCATCATACTCATCCTACATTTAGAAAATTCTTCACGTAAAGAAAGATTAGTACAACCAAAGATAATATCATCCACATATATTTGCACTAATAACATATCTTTTTCTTTAATTTTAATAAAGAGAGTAGTATCGAGCTCACCCATTTTGAAATCATTCTCAATAAGAAAATTATTAAGTCTATCGTACTAAACTCTTAGAGATTGTTTTTAGCTATAAAAAACTTTTTTTTCAACCTATAGACATGATGTGGAGAATCAAAATTTTTAAATAAGGAGGTTGTTTTACATCAACTTCCTTCATAATATAACCATTTAAGAATGCACCTTTGATATAATATAAAATTTTTGTAAGAAGTAAATGCAAGTAACATTCTAATAGTTCTAATCTAGTAACGGGTGCAAAAGTTTCTTCATAGTCTATACCTTCCTCCTGACAATAACCTTGAGCTACAAGTCTAGCTTCATTTCTAATGATATTTCTATTTTCATCCATTTTATTTCTAAAAACCCATTTGGTTCTAATAATGGAAATATTAGAGGGACTAGAGACTCATTCCCAAACTTTGTTCCTTTCAAATTGACTTGGTTCAATTTGAGAAACAAAAGCAAAATTATTAAATAAATTAATAGAGGAACGAGTTTTCCCACCTTGTTCAGGATCACCAATAATCAAGTCCTTGGGATGAGATGAGGCATACTTCTATACCTTTGGCACTAATGAATAACCTTCTTCCTCCTTTTCCTTTAAGCCAACTTTTTCTTTTCACTGAGGTAAATGTCCAAAATTTCTTTCTAAATCATCACTACAAATAAATCATCACTACAAATAGACTCATTAGAAATATCATTATAAAATTCATAAAATACCACATGCATAGATTCTTCTATAACTAAAGTTCTCCCATTGAAAACTCTATAAGCTTTACTAGTAGATGAATAACCAAGAAAAATACTAATATCGGTCTTAAAATCAAAATTTCTCATCTTTTCTTTGTTGTTCACAATAAAACATTTGCAACCAAAAACTTTGAAATACACAATATTTGGAATTTTATTACGTCAGAGTTCAAGGAGTTTTATGAGGATCTAATTAAAACTCTATTTGAAATATAACAGACGATATTAACAGCTCCCGCCAAAAAAAAATATTTCGGTAAATCATATTCATTTAACATTGATCTAGCAAATTCTTGTAAAGTACGATTTTTTTTTATTTTTTTTTTCAACCACATCCTTTTCCATCTTTTCTTTGTTGTTCAAAATAAAACATTTCCAGCCAAAAACTTTGAAATACACAATATTTAGAATTTTATTATGTCAAAGTTCATAAGGAATTTTATCAGGATCTAATTAAAACTCTATTTGAAATATAACAGGTGATATTAACGGCTTCCTCAAAAAAAATATTTAGGTAAATCATATTCATTTAACATTGGTCTAGCAAATTCTTGTAAAGAGATTTTTTTTTTTTCAACCACACCCTTTTGTTGAGGAGTCCTTGAGAGAAGTCATGATAATTGTTGAGGAGTCCTTGAGAGAAGTCATGATGTCAGAGTTCATAAGGAGTTTTATGAGGATCTAACTAAAACTCTATTTGAAATATAACAGGCGATATTAACAGCTTCCGCCAAAAAAAATATTTCGGTAAATCATATTCATTTAACATTGATCTAGCAAATTCTTGTAAAGTACGATTTTTTATTTATTTATTTTTTCAACCACATCCTTTTCCATCTTTTCTTTCTTGTTCAAAATAAAACATTTACAGCCAAAAACTTTGAAATATACAATATTTAGAATTTTATTATGTCAAAGTTCATAAGGAATTTTATCAGGATCTAATTAAAACTCTATTTGAAATATAACAAGTGATATTAACGGCTTCCTCAAAAAAAATATTTAGGTAAATCATATTCATTTAACATTGGTCTAGCAAATTCTTGTAAAGAGATTTTTTTTTTTTCAACCACACCCTTTTGTTGAGGAGTCCTTGAGAGAAGTCATGATAATTGTTGAGGAGTCCTTGAGAGAAGTCATGATGTCAGAGTTCATAAGGAGTTTTATGAGGATCTAATTAAAACTCTATTTGAAATATAACAGGCAATATTAACAGCTTCCGCCAAAAAAAATATTTCGGTAAATCATATTCATTTAACATTGATCTTTGCAAAGTACGATTTTTTTTTATTTTTTTTTTCAACCACATCCTTTTCCATCTTTTCTTTGTTGTTCAAAATAAAACATTTGCAGCCAAAAACTTTGAAATACACAATATTTAGAATTTTATTATGTCAAAGTTCATAAGGAATTTTATCAGAATCTAATTAAAACTCTATTTGAAATATAACAGGTGATATTAACGGCTTCATCAAAAAAAATATTTAGGTAAATCATATTCATTTAACATTGGTCTAGCAAATTCTTGTAAAGAGATTTTTTTTTTTCAACCACACCCTTTTGTTGAGGAGTCCTTGAGAGAAGTCATGATAAAAATCATTCTCTTCACAAAAAATTTCAATTTTCATACTATCTAATTTTCCTCCATGGTCCCTCCTTAGTAATTAAAAAAAAATCTTTTTCATTTTGAACTATTCTACAAAACTAGCCCATCTTTTTAACAAAACATCATTTTTATGTTTTATCATCAAAACCCAAGTAAATTTCGAAAAATAAAAAAAGGTACATTTTCAATGAGAGTACCAGAGTCATTATCTATAGTACCCTTACCAATTATTTTACCCTTCTTGTTGTCGCCAAAAGTTACTAAGCCACCATCCTTCTTGTAAATACTCACAAACTTGGATTGGTTTCCCATCATGTATCTTGATCAACCACCGTCCAAATACCACTTATTTTTTTCTTGGAGGCTTTCAAATGAACCTATAAACAAAGATATTCAAAATGGACCTTTTGGTACTCATATGTAAGGATTCGAATTTTTGTTTTATTTATTTTATATTTTATGGCAAGATTTTATTTTTGCTGCCAAAACGAAAAGATATTATGCTGCAATTATTGTCACTGGAAAAGGTACGATTTCTAGGAAGGAAATTACTACCTTAATGGAAAAGTCATAAAGACCTTTTATATTCTCATATACAACTCTCCTCCTTCATTGAAAACAATTTTTGCTCTCCAAACGTTTAGGGTTTTCGAGGGTGTCTGAGAGTAAGGAAAAATCGAGAGGGTTAGCCAGGAAAAACGTGTGAGGTGGTTCGCTGGATTTTCTTCGGTGAGTGGCCAGAGGGAGAAGCGACCGAGGCTACCGGTGTTGAATATCGTTGCGCGTCGGTTGGAATAGGCGAGGGGTGTCGTCGCGTCGTCGGAATCGGGGTTGTGACGTCGTCGTTGGCGGCGCAGCGACGATTAGGGTTTTTGCGAGATTTTGGGTAAGGAAGACGAAGGAAAACGGGTTGGGTTCACGTTTGGCCTCTGGACCAGCCCACGGAACGAACGCGGGCCCTGTGCGTTTCGGCCCAACGGGGACGAGCGCTGCAGCCTTGATCTCGACTCCGCACGCGTGCTCTCGGCTCGGCTTGACGTGTACGGCGGCTCGGCTCCGTCAAAACCCGCGGCTCGGCTCCGTCAAATCCCGCAGCTCAGCTTGGCGGCTTAATTGGTCGGCTCGGCAGCTCGGCTTGGTGAATCGGTATCACTATAATATATCGATTCCAAGGTTTGTGGCCCTTCCGAAGCCGTTTCTGCCCTTAGTTTTACCATCCGAGGTCAGTATGGCTCCTAAACGTTACAGACAGATTAGGTCGAGGGTTTATTTTGATAAATAGCATGAGGTTTAGCTAGGGTACCTTATGAAAGGTTCTAAATTTTTATGTGGTTATCATAGGACATATTTAACCGCTAGGATTAGCTCGTTGTGAGTGACTTCAACCAAGACCATCGAGGTAAGTGACCTTACTGTTGGAGTTAGCTTTCTACGTGTTGTATGATGGTGCGTGCCATGTGGCCCCTGCATGCACCATATTTTATGTGATATGATTATGTGATGTATAGATTGTGTTGACCGTAGATTGTGTATGTTATGTGATGTATGAACTTGTGTTGACTGTTGACTGTTTATGTTATGTCATGAATGAGATGTTAGTATTGTATGCCATGAATATGTTGATTGATGCCATAGATACACGTAGAATTATCGAGTCATGTCATGAGATGTTTATGCAACTGGAATGTTTATGTAATATGCCATGTAATGTAAGTTATGTGAGATGCCATGTGATGTAAGAAACGTAAATGCGATGTTAGCACTGCTTATGTAATGCCATGTTAAATATGTTAAGGGACCTCATGCATATATGTATGTCACGTGCATCGGGATTCTTCCCCTTTATGATACGAAAGAATGAAATACGATATTTATGTTCGCCATGATATCATGCGGGCCCTTTTCTGTTCTGTGGTGTCCGGCTACGTGTAACACGTTTTGCCCGACCAAGTCAGGCCCAGGGGGTATATTTAAGAGCCCGCCTGGTGGGTTCATGTACACGTACATGGGCCATGTGTGAAGGAGTACCACACATCCAACCCTACCCGGAATAGAAAAGCGCCCAAGGCTATGAAAAGTTTATGAAAAGTTAGGTCCCGCTCATATGTTGCATGTGTTTGCATTCCTAACCCCAACAGTGGGGTGACTTACTGAGTATTTCATAAAATACTCAAGCCACGTGCTACCTACATTTTTCAGGTAAAGGCAAGGCGCCAATGTACGGTTGACGGCAGAGCTGAGGCCACCATGGAAGTTGGAGATGGGATATTTTTAAGAAGTTTACTCTTATTAGACTATTTTAAGTTTTACATTGAGTATTGTTTCATTTGGATTTACTTCGAACTCAGTATTGAAGGGTTATTTTCGAAGTTTAGGTTTTGTTTTGGATTCATGAATATTTATGAAAGACTCTTTCAAGGTTATTTATGATGAGCTTCCGCTTAATGAGATAAGTATGCATGGGTGACGTCACTAATTAGGTTAAAGAAAATTAGGGGCGTTACAGTTGGTATCAGAGCCCTAGGTTATGGATCTTGTAGACTAGCTTACAATGTAGGCCTAACGTACTTCCATGGTCCTCCAGCAAACGCGCCGTCACCGTCAGGTATGCCTTTTTTTTTTAGAAGTAAAACTTCTTAGTTAAATGATGCATGTAGTAGTGAATGTGGATTTTGTGATGAATGATATTATATACATGTTTTATATGTTGGCATGAGTATGATATGTCATGTACTATCGGATGGTTATGATAATGCTATAGTAGTATGTATGCGTGACTTGCATGACTACGAATGTTATAATAGAATGTATTAGATAAGTGTGTGACGTAGTAGTTACGTGCACTGTTTAGATGCCACCTAGAACTCAAGGAGGAGGTCTTAGGGGACGACCCCCACTTAGGGGTAGAGGAAGAGGAAGGGGACGTAATGTGAGACGAGAGGATTCTGTAGAGCAGCCTATCCTGCCACAAGCGGCACCTCAGGCCGCACCAGATCCTACAGCTGCCCTAGTAAATGCATTACAAACGGTGATTCAAAATCTGACTGCCAACCAGCAAGCGAATGCTTCTACATCAACTAGGGAGGCTAGGTACTTCCGGGATTTCAAGCGGGGTGACCCTCGAACTTTTAAGGGGGTATCTGAAGATCCAACGGTGGCACAAATGTGGCTGAGGTCCATTGAGTCAGTATTTGTGTTGACCAACTGCCTTGAGGCTCATAGGGTAGAGTGTGCTACGTTTATGCTGCGTGATGATGCAGAATTGTGGTGGCAGGCCACCCGCGACCTTATTAGTCCTGAGGGTGGTGCAATCTCGTGAGTGGAGTTCAAGGATGCCTTCTCTGAAGAATATTACCAAGAGGATGTCCAGTTGCGAAAGCAGCAGGAGTTTACCCAATTGAGTCAGAGGGGGCGTACTGTTACTACCTATGCCAGGGAATTTTCTAAGCTAAAGCGTTTTGCCCCAGAATTAGTGAACACAGACTACAAGACAGCCTGACGATTTGTGCTGGGGTTAGATACGAAGATTCGTAACACGGTTGAGGCGGTTGCGCCTACCACTTACGCTGCCGCCCTGAGAGCAGCTAAGGCTATGGAAGGACCTGATAGTTCGCGTGAACCCCCTTCATCACCAGTGGGACAGAAGCGACGCCGCGACCAGGCTGACCGAAATGAATTGTCGTTTCCACCAACACAGAGACGATCTGATAGACAGCGCCGGGATTATAGGCGTGAACAGCAGGGGAGTGAGAACCGGTCAGAGAGTAGACCCAAGTGTAAGGATTGCGGTAAGAATCATTGGGGCCAGTGTTTGGCTCGATCTGGAGCCTGTTTTCGATGTGGAAAAGAAGGGCATTTGGCTAAGGACTGTCCAAGGAATCGTACTAGTGATGTTGGGAATCAACAGAAACCATTACGCATAGTGAACAACCCCCCTCCGAACCGTCCACCAGCAAGAGCTTATGCCTCTACTAGCAAGGATACTGGAAACCCTGATGCAGCGGTGACAGGTACACTATCTGTTCTTGGGCACCTTGCTTTAACATTATTTGACTCAGGATCTACGCATTCCTTTATTTCTACTATTTTTGTTAGTCAAGCAAAGTTTGTATTAGAGCCTTTATTGCATGGATTTTCTGTAGGCACCCCGGCAGGGGTGAATATGATTGCTGCTTATAGAGTAAAAGATAGTCATGTATTAGTATCAGGAGTTGAAATAGAAGTAGACTTGATAGTACTTGATATGTATGTGTATGATGTAATTTTGGGGATGGATTGGTTAGCGAAAAATCATGCTAGCATAGATTGTCACAAGAAAGAAGTGGTGTTCACACCACCGTCCAAGACCAAATTCAAATTCAATGGCACGAGTCTGGGTATTGTTCCAAAGATTATATCAGTGATGAAAGCAAAGAAGTTGGTCCAGCACGGAGCATGGGCTATACTAGCCAGCGTTGTGGATACTAGGAAAGAGGAGGTTTCCCCAGACACCTTGCCAGTGGTGAGTGAGTTTCCAGACGTATTCCCAGAGGACTTGCCGGGAATTCCTCCGACGCGAGAGGTAGATTTTGCAATAGAGCTGGAACCAGGTACTGGTCCAATATCTAGGGCCCCGTATCGTATGACACCAGCTGAGCTGAAAGAACTTAAAACACAACTACAAGAGCTATTGGATAAGGGATTTATTAGACCTAGTGTTTCCCCTTGGGGTGCGCCAGTGTTATTTGTTAAGAAAAAAGATGGGTCAATGCGCCTGTGTATTGATTACAGAGAGCTAAATAAGAGAACGGTGAAGAACAAGTATCCCCTTCCACGTATCGAGGACTTATTTGATCAACTTAAGGAGGCAACAGTGTTTTCGAAGATCGATCTTCGGTCTGGTTACCATCAGATCAAGATTAAAAATGAGGACATACCAAAGACAGCGTTCAGGACGAGGTATGGCCATTATGAGTTTGTGGTTATGTCATTTGGATTTACTAATGCCCCTGCAGTGTTTATGGAACTGATGAATCGCGTGTTCAAGGAATGTTTGGATACCTTTGTCATAGTGTTCATAGACGATATCTTGGTGTACTCAAAGACGGATCACGAACATCAGTTACACCTAAGAAAGGCCCTAACAATACTAAGAGAAAATAAACTATATGCCAAGTTCGCGAAGTGTGAATTCTGGTTACGAGAAGTCGCTTTCCTAGGGCACGTGATATCTGAGAAGGGTGTGTCAGTAGATCCTACCAAGGTGGAAGCGGTCACTAAATGGAATCGTCCTATCACTGTTACTGAGGTACGAAGCTTTCTAGGCTTAGCAGGTTATTACCGACGCTTCATAAAGGATTTTTCCAAGATAGCAGCACCTCTTACGCAATTAACCCGCAAGACTGTGCCGTTTGTATGGTCCGAGGAGTGCGAAACAAGTTTCCAAGAGCTGAAGGATAAGTTGGTGACCGCACCAGTGCTTACAATGCCCGACGGTACAGGAAATTATATTATTTACAGCGATGCTTCCAAGAAGGGTTTGGGATGTGTGTTGATGCAACAAGGGAAGGTGATTGCTTACGCATCTAGACAGCTGAAGGACTATGAAAAGAATTACCCCACACATGATCTAGAACTGGCAGCGGTGGTTTTCGCATTAAAGGTATGACGACACTACCTTTATGGAGAGAAGACTCTAATTTACACTGACCACAAAAGTTTGAAGTATTTCTTTACTCAAAAGGAGTTGAATATGAGACAGCGGAGGTGGTTGGAGCTAGTCAAAGATTATGACATTGATATTCAGTATCACCCCGGGAAGGCCAATGTGGTTGCAGATGCCCTAAGTAGGAAGACAGCTCATTCATCAGCATTAATTACAAGTGAACCCAGGGTACAAGCAGATTTTGAGCAAGCTGGAATAACGGTGGCAGTGGAAGGTATTAAGGCACAACTGGCTCAACTGACTATACAACCCACTCTCCGTCAGAGAATTGTTGATGCTCAGGTAAGAGACTCTGAACTGGAAAAGATACTTAACGGGATGGAGGCAGAGCTAACTGAGGGATACACCAAGGCATCTGACGGAGGACTACTGTATCAAGGTCGGTTGTGTGTGCCAACAGTAGAAGAGCTAAGGAATGAAATATTAAAGGAGGCGCATAACTCCCCGTTCGCTATGCATCCGGGAGGTACCAAGATGTATCAAGATATAAAGCCACACTTTTGGTGGTGTGGAATGAAGAAGGATATTGCAGAGTTCGTGAGTAGATGTTTTGTTTGCCAACAGGTCAAGGCACCTAGACAGAGACCAGCAGGATTATTACAGCCTCTCAGTGTACCGGAATGGAAATGAGAGAATATTGCCATGGATTTCATAGTGGGATTACCAAGAACATTGAAGGGCTACACGGTCATATGGGTAATCGTGGACAGGTTATCAAAGTCAGCGCATTTTCTCCCTGGTAAAGCCACCTACACAGTGGACAATTGGGCACAGTTATATATGAAGGAAATTGTCAGATTGCATGGAGTTCCAGTGTCAATCGTATCAGATCGAGACCCACGTTTTACGTCAGCGTTTTGGCGTGGACTCCAGAAATCGTTGGGTACTCGCCTGGATTTCAGTACAGCATTCCATCCACAGACAGATGGACAGACAGAACGTTTAAACCAAATTTTAGAGGATATGCTACGTGCCTGTGTACTTGATTTCGTTGGCAGTTGGGACTCGAAGCTGCATCTCATGGAATTTGCCTATAATAACAGTTATCAGACGACAATTGGCATGGCACCATATGAAGCATTATATGGAAAACGGTGTAGGACACCATTATGCTGGGATGAGGTAGGGGAACGTGAGTTGGTGGGTCTCGAATTAGTACAAGTCACGAATCAGGCAGTACAAAAGATCAGGGAAAGGATGCGTACTGCTCAGAGTAGACAGAAAAGCTATGCGGACTCAAGAAGGAGTCTAGAGTTCGAAGTGGGCGACAAGGTATTCCTGAAAGTGGCACCAATGAAAGGTGTTCTAAGGTTTGGACGCAAGGGTAAACTGAGCCCACGCTTTATAGAACCTTTTGAGATTTTGGAGCGGATTGGACCCGTCGCATATAGGTTAGCCCTACCACCATCGCTCTCAATGGTACACAACGTGTTTCATGTATCAGTACTTCGTAAGTATATGGCCAATCCCACGCATGTGATAGAGTATGAGGCTCTAGAAGTGGCAGAAGATTTAAGCTATGAGGAAAAACCTTTGGAAATTTTGGATCGTAAGGTAAGGACTCTACGCACTAGGAACATTGCTTTTGTCAAGGTGTGGTGGAGAAACCAACCCATGGAGGAGGCTACATGGGAACGAGAAGACGACATCAAAGAAAAGTATCCAGAGTTATTTCTGGCTAGGGAGACTTTCGAGGACGAAAGTCCTTTTTAGGAGGGGATAATGTAAGGATTCGAATTTTTGTTTTATTTATTTTATATTTTATGGCAAGATTTTATTTTTGCTGCCAAAACGAAAAGATATTATGCTGCAATTATTGTCGCTGGAAAAGGTACGATTTCTAGGAAGGAAATTACTACCTTAATGGAAAAGTCATAAAGACCTTTTATATTCTCATATACAACTCTCCTCCTTCATTGAAAACAATTTTTGCTCTCCAAACGTTTAGGGTTTTCGAGGGTGTCTGAGAGTAAAGAAAAATCGAGAGGGTTAGCCAGGAAAAACGTGTGAGGTGGTTCGCTGGATTTTCTTCGGTGAGTGGCCAGAGGGAGAAGCGACCGAGGCTACCGGTGTTGAATATCGTTGCGCGTCGGTCGGAATAGGCGAGGGGTGTCGTCGCGTCGTCGGAATCGGGGTTGTGACGTCGTCGTTGGCGGCGCAGCGACGATTAGGGTTTTTGCGAGATTTTGGGTAAGGAAGACGAAGGAAAACGGGTTGGGTTCACGTTTGGCCTCTGGACCAGCCCACGGAACGAACGCGGGCCCTGTGCGTTTCGGCCCAACGGGGACGCGCGCTGCAGCCTTGATCTCGGCTCCGCACGCGTGCTCTCGGCTCGGCTTGACGTGTACGGCGGCTCGGCTCCGTCAAAACCCGCGGCTCGGCTCCGTCAAATCCCGCAGCTCAGCTTGGCGGCTTAATTGGTCGGCTCGGCAGCTCGGCTTGGTGAATCGGTATCACTATAATATATCGATTCCAAGGTTTTTGGCCCTTCCGAAGCCGTTTCTGCCCTTAGTTTTACCATCCGAGGTCAGTATGGCTCCTAAACGTTACAGACAGATTAGGTCGAGGGTTTATTTTGATAAATAGCATGAGGTTTAGCTAGGGTACCTTATGAAAGGTTCTAAATTTTTATGTGGTTATCATAGGACATATTTAACCGCTGGGATTAGCTCGTTGTGAGTGACTTCAACCAAGACCATCGAGGTAAGTGACCTTACTGTTGGAGTTAGCTTTCTACGTGTTGTATGATGGTGCGTACCCTGTGGCCCCTGCATGCACCATATTTTATGTGATATGATTATGTGATGTATAGATTGTGTTGACCGTAGATTGTGTATGTTATGTGATGTATGAACTTGTGTTGACTGTTGACTGTTTATGTTATGTCATGAATGAGATGTTAGTATTGTATGCCATGAATATGTTGATTGATGCCATAGATACACGTAGAATTATCGAGTCATGTCATGAGATGTTTATGCAACTGGAATGTTTATGTAATATGCCATGTAATGTAAGTCATGTGAGATGCCATGTGATGTAAGAAACGTAAATGCGATGTTAGCACTGCTTATGTAATGCCATGTTAAATATGTTAAGGGACCTCATGCATATATGTATGTCACGTGCATCGGGATTCTTCCCCTTTATGATACGAAAGAATGAAATACGATATTTATGTTCGCCATGATATCATGCGGGCCCTTTTCTGTTCTGTGGTGTCCGGCTACGTGTAACACGTTTTGCCCGACCAAGTCAGGCCCAGGGGGTATGTTTAAGAGCCCGCCTGGTGGGTTCATGTACACGTACATGGGCCATGTGTGAAGGAGTACCACACATCCAACCCTACCCGGAATAGAAAAGCGCCCAAGGCTATGAAAAGTTTATGAAAAGTTAGGTCCCGCTCATATGTTGCATGTGTTTGCATTCCTAACCCCAACAGTGGGGTGACTTACTGAGTATTTCATAAAATACTCAAGCCACGTGCTACCTACATTTTTCAGGTAAAGGCAAGGCGCCAATGTACGGTTGACGGCAGAGCTGAGGCCACCATGGAAGTTGGAGACGGGATATTTTTAGAAGTTTACTCTTATTAGACTATTTTAAGTTTTACATTGAGTATTGTTTCATTTGGATTTACTTCGAATTCAGTATTGAAGGGTTATTTTCGAAGTTTAGGTTTTGTTTTGGATTCATGAATATTTATGAAAGACTCTTTCAAGGTTATTTATGATGAGCTTCCGCTTAATGAGATAAGTATGCATGGGTGACGTCACTAATTAGGTTAAAGAAAATTAGGGGCGTTACACCATACTTGTTTGGGTTCTAACAAGTTAGTCTTCACAAATTTAGGAATCATGTTTGCATTCATATTAAAAAAACTTACCACACGAGAAACAAACAACATCATGCAGGGATTTATTTCTTGGACTAAGTTTATGTATTCTATTTTGAATGGAAAAATTATTTCTTAAAACATTGTTAAATTTTATATTTTGAGAAAATTTTCCTTCCGAATGAATGTTTTAAGAATTTTTCAATTTAAAGCAATTAGGTCTAATATGACCTTCAACACCACAATAATGACATATAGGCACAAATCTAGATTTATCATACTGAAATACAAATTTGCATCTGTTAGGCTTAGACATAATGAGGAATGCTTTAGCAAATATTGTTTTAGAACTTGAAGAAGTAGAACATTCATCAATATAGCGTAATCCTCTTTTATCACCATAAGACTAACATGAAGGAGTAGAACATTCATCAATATAGCCTAATCCTCTTTTATCACCCTAAGGTGGTTTACATGAAGGAGTAAAACATTCATCAATATAGCCTAATCCTCTTTTATCACCCTAAGGCGGCTAACATGAAGGAGTAGAACATTCATCAATATAGCCTAATCTTCTTTTATCCCCCTAAGGCTTACATGAAGGAGTAGAACATTCATCAATATAGCCTAATCCTCTTTTATCACCCTAAGGCTTACATGAAGGAGTAGAACATTCATCAATATAGCCTAATCCTCTTTTATCACCCTAAGGCTTACATAAAGGAGTAGAACATTCATCAATATAGCCTAATCCTGAGCACCTATAGTTAACTTTTTAATAGACTCTTTAGCCTTACTAAGTTCTTGCATAGTATTTGATTCCTTTTCTTTGAGTAATTTAATTAACTCATTTTTTCACAACAATTATGTTCAAGAAATTTAATTTTATCAATTAATGCAGTTTTCTCATCACAATCAAATACATGTTTTTTACCGGGTATATCAAATTTTACTGACATAAGTTACTTTAAATAATTAAATAAAGACTTATTTTTAATAATTGAAGCCTTATATTTCTTTTGAAGCATACGATACTTTGAATCAAGTTTTTCTAAATCAAGTTGGATCTCCTCAACAACTTTAAATAATTCATCATAAGATGAGATTCAAGAATTACCTGTCTTCTTTATCCTCTTTGTCACCGTGAGCCATGACTTCATCCTCTTTGTCACCGTGAGCCATGACTTCATCCTCTTTGTCACCGTGAGCCATGACTTCATTCTCTTTGTCACCGTGAGCCATGAAGCAAAAATTTGAGTTAGTTCAAGAGTTTTCCAAATTTCATATGCTAAACAACACATAGATACTCTGTTAAATTAATTACTACTTAGGGCACAACAAAGACAATGTAGAGCACTAGCATTAAATACATTTATTTTATATCATGCTCATCAAATTCATTCTCTCATTTAAGCTCCTCAATATTATAAACAATTTTTATTGGAATATAAGGGCCTTTACTAACATTTAAGCAAATAAATTTTCATTCTAGCTCTCCTTGAATATAAGGGCCTTTACTAAGATTTAAGCAAATAAATTTTCATTCTAGCTCTCCTCGAATACGAGGGCCTTTACTAAGATTTAATAAATTTTCAGCTCTCCAATACGTATAATTTGTTCCATCAAAATAAGGAGGTCTAGAAGTTGAAACCGTTTTTAACACACTATAATTTGTTCCATCAAAATAAGGAGGTCTAGAAGTTGAAACCGTTTTTAACACAGATTTGCCATAAGCTCTAAAAATAAAGTTTATATAAAAAAAAAATCAATAAGAGCAACTGATAATTGTTGGATCGTATAACAACCTAGAGGGGTGAATAGGGTTTCAACAATATAATTATTAATTTTTTTTTTAATAACAATAAAACTTGATACCATGCAATACCATAGAAACAACTCCACTCCCCAAGTGCCTCTTGGAAATTTGAATAAAACTATCTGACTCTTTACTCGGATCAAAGCCCAACCGCTACACCGCTCCTTTTACGAGTTCAAGAGCAAATTCAATTCTTTCCACGGCTCAAGATCAAACCGGTACACCGCTCTTTTTACGAGTTCAAGAGTAAATTCAATTCTTTCCACGGCTCAGGATCAAACCGGTACAATTGTCTGAAACTTTATAGAAACACACCACACACCACAACTCTCTGAAGGAGTGGATTTACAATTTTCTCAAGAAATAAAATTGGAAGCTTGAGAGAGAGCAACAATGGAGGCTTTTAAAAAAAAGTTTATCGAGGAAACTATGAAACTATGGGAGTTGTGCATTGTGTTATATGCTCTGTGTTGTGTTCTATGCTTTGTGTATTGTGTTCTATGCTTTGTGTGTTGTGTTCTATGCTTTGTGTGTTGTGTTCTCAAAAATACGAATACATGATAGTTTAAATAGTGATCAAGCCCTAAAAATAGGAATTGATACGAACCACTAAAACATGAACGAGACTTTAACCACTAACACTAATATTTATTTATTTTTAAATTTATCATAAAAAATTATATACCACATGTTTCATTTAAATAAATAAATATATATATATATATATATATATATATATATATATATATTATTTTAAATAAATATTAAAAAAAAAATTAAATTCATTTTTATTATATATATTATACCTATTTAAATGTAATAATATAATAAAAAAATGTTAATGAAAACAGAGTAACAATTTAAAAAAGTAATGGAATAGTTTTATAAATCTAATTAAAATCATTAAAATGTAATTGAAATAATTTTATAATTCAAATATTTTTCTCTCTCAAAACTAGTTTTCGTAATTAAAATCATTATAAATGTAATTGAAAATTTTCTTTCTTAACCTAAAACTTTGATGGTTACACTACCAAAGTTATAAATGTCATATTTTTATTGGTCCATGATGTCAATTTTGCCGCTAGTTCATGATGTCAATTTTGTCACCACATCATCAATTTTGTCACCACATTATCACGTCAGGTATCTTGTTTTGACTGAAACTTCTTCGTTTTATCTCTAATTTGAGTGAACTAAAAAAGACGTTAAAATCGTTATTTCTAACCTTACACTGTGGACAAAATACTTAAAATTGTTAATAATTGAAGATAGATCTGTTATCATCAAAACATCAATTAATTAATTTGAGATTAAGGGCCAAAAAGCCAATACAATGTGTGTTCGAGGGCACGGTTCTTGGGCTAATCAAGCTCTAAGGATCTTAAACTTTCTCGTAGAGGTCTAAAATGAATCCAGATGATAAATATAAAAATAAAAATAAAAATTTCAAAAATGGCGTCGCCTAGACTTGAACTAAAGACCTTCAGTGTGTTAGATTGATGTGATAATCAAATACACCACGACACCGTTGGAAATTTCCCCATAAGGTCAGCCAAACTATAGAGTTAAGCCCATGTTGAGTTTTATGTCCTAAAACTCATAGTTTGTAAACAAAAAACATATTCTATTTTCAATAAAGTTATTATTGATGTTTATTCAGTAACGATTGTTATCGAATAAAGTAAATTTGACGACCATTAATCTAAATCCAATAAACTAAGAACACTCTAGCTATAGTATGATTACTTGAACTATATGTAGAGACATAAGAGTGAATCAAGTTCAAGTATATAGTCAAAATGATCTATAGTACAAGGATAAGGCTGAGTACCTTATCCTGGAGACACTATGGATGTGGCCCACTTTGTATATGATATAAACAATGTGATCACTAAATTGTACATGTGGAGATATGTGAGTGGGGGCATCCTATGCAATGAGTATTGCATAAGATCGGCCATGAAGAAAATCACTCTTACTTTATAATGTCGTTTACTGTTGAGACTAATTTTTTCATTCGATGACCTTGGTAACTCGACATTAATCTTGAGATAACTATGAACTCCTGTTTATTCGAAATTATTCTTAGATTTGCATGGGTGAAAGTGGCTCGAGTTTGCCGACTCAATAAGCCTCCCATTTCAGGGTTAAGACTGGGTGAATAGCTGGGAACATAGGGTGCAAGATAGAACTCACTCCTACCCGCTTTTAGGGATAGTAGAGAGGTTGTTCCCTTAAGTACTGACTCCAAGTCTTGAACAAGGGGCCCCACCCTCTCATTGGCTCGAGAGGGATTCGGTTTGGTGGTTGGACCACAAACCAATTGTTCATTAGAGGATCAGTGGGACTTAAGGAACAAGAAGTAACTTTAGGGGTAAAACGGTAAATTGACCCAACTCTAGTTACGAACAACCTGTGAAGGATCGACTTGCTAATCATAGTTATATCAAATGGACAAAAATATATCTATAGTGAGGGGAGTGCAACTACTAGGCTATAATGGAGTGTCCTAGTAGTTAACGGTTAACTGGGTTAATGAGTTTAGCCAGTTAATCTCGGATCATTGGAGCCCATGATCTATAGGTCCATTAGGTCCCCCTGCTAGCTCATATCGGACTAAACCTTAGAATAGTGTGACGAGTGAGTTCGAAGTGTTCGAATTCAAATTAGGGAATATGCACTACATATATACGATATATTTAACCACATTTTTGTTTTAATTACGAATTAAACAAAATTTGAAATTAATTATTTAAATTAATTGTTGAATTATAATGGAATATTGAGTGTTAATATATGGTTTAACCAAACTTGCATGTTTGCCACATAATCCCACAAATTTGAGTGGAATTTTGAGTATCAAAATTTGGTTTAACCAAACTTGCATGTTTGCCAAATAAACCCCACAAATTTGAGTGGAATTTTGAGTGTCAAAATTGGGTTAACTCAAACTTGCATGCTTGCCACATAATCCCACAAATTTGAGTGGAATTTTAAGTAACATTTGGTAATATCAAATTTGCATGAACATGCAAATATGACTCTATAAATAGAGTGATCAAGTACATGTAAATCCTTCTTGAAAAACTTTGAGAAAATCTCTCAAAACTCTCTCTCTTTGCATATACAAAATTCCTATCAAGTTTAGTCACTCACCGGATTCCACAATCCCGTTTTAAGGCCGTAGAATAGTAGGGAAGACACTAGTGGTGATTTGAAACCGGTTCATGAGGAAAAATGAATTTGAACTACAAAAGGTTAGTATTCAAACTCATTCGGTTTTAATGCTTTTGAGCATGATAGCTAATTTACTATAATTGATGTACTTAGAGTGCCTAAGATCCAAATTGCTTCCGCACGTGTTATAGTAACACCATCAATTGGTATTAGAGAAAGTTTTAGGCACTTTATTTACATTAATTTGAGCATGGTGGATAACATCTCATGAATGAAATTTTGTGGTTGCTAAAGTGGATGTTTATGGTTTTGGCATTTTTTTTTATGCTTCCATTTGATACAATTACTGTAATTGGCCTAATGTGTATGGGTTTTAATGAGTGAAGAAAGGTCTATAATTTTATGGAGTCCTTAGAGTCCATTTTAGGTTGTAATTAATCGATAATGGAAACAAAAGCAAGCTGAACCAAAGAAGATGGAAGAGGCGGTTTGGGTGTTTTTCTGCTGGTTGGGATCCGGTTCAACATTTTTAAGGGTTGGTTCGATCGATTCGTGATCCTCGGGAGTGGTTCACGTTAATTTCAAATTATTAATGTAATAATTAGTTAATTGCTTGCTTTAAAATGCCAAAACCAGTCCACTTTAGTGTGTTTAATTAATTATGCATTGTGAATGTATGTTTTAATTAAATAGAAAATGTATATGCATAAAGTATGTCATATAGATTTAAAATCCCACCATAGGCTAAGCATGTTTCATGCATTACAAGTATGTTATAAGTGTTATAACGTAAAGTATGCATGTTTAGGGTTCCATGAGTGATAGATATAAATTGTTATATTATTGCATGGAATGGATGATTATATAATTGTTATATAAAGCATGTTAGATGCATGTTATAGGTTATTTTCAACGTCATAAAACGAGATAGACGTTAAAATCTATAACACAGATAAATGCATGCTCACTTAAGGTTAACAACCAAGCACGATCAATTTTAATAGTTAAAATAGGTCGATATCTTGTGAAACTGCGGTTATAAGGAAGCTCACCTGGCACGATCTTGTCTAAGGCTAGAGGTACTTAAGTTGACGGTTTACGGAACACCTGCTACCTGGGGATCAGGTCAGTACTTGAGCTTAGTTAGCCCAGTTTATAAGCATGCGTGAGTGATGTAAGATTTTTTTTTTTAAATAAAAAATCACCTAGACATCATAGGTAAAAATCCAGTATAAATGTTATACTTGGAAAGATCACCTAGACTTGGGTTATATTTAATTAGCCGGAATATACCTAAGTAATAAGTATACCCAACCATCTAAAATACATAATGGGAGGAAAAAGGTATATGAGATACATCATTTTTTTTTATGCTCTCTGGAAAATTCACACCGTGAGATTCATGCTCGGTCTCGTGTCGCCCTGGGAGCGGCCTCCATTCGGAAGGTATTTGCACGAGTCAATAACAATGTGAATAGATAAAGTATTTATAGTAAGTGAGAGAAGGAAGTATATCAACACATCCAATGGTCTCCACCACTAGGTTGCACCGTGAGATTCTCATGTTCTGTCTGCATGTTGCCCTAGAGCAACTACCCATTCGGAGGGTCGTAACATGTAAGAACCGAGTTGACTCGATGGCTCTAAAAGGCGGGTAAATTTTTCCTTCTTGATAAAACCATTAAAATTTAAAACAGAATTTACATTATAATCAAAATAGTGTGCCATACAACATAATAGTTAAAAAAACATAATAAGGAATAGACACAAAACATTTTAAAACAAAGGTTTGAGAACGACGGGTGAGGTTAGTCTATGGCACCTGCTCCAGAGTCTGCTCCTGACCTTGACCAGCTCCTTATCACCTGGAAAAAAAAATGGAGAATAAGGAATGAGTACAAGACTCAGTAAGTAGCCTACTTGTAGGCTCTTAATCGTGTCCTTGATATGCTCGGGCACCACATTCTTTGTTCTTACTTGTTCTTGATCTTGTTCTTGTTGTTAGTACTTAGGCCCTTTTAATTCTTGTTCTTGACTTGGAGTTCTTATCTTGATCTTTCTTGATGACCTTGATCCTTGAATCCTAAAACCTTGGTTTTCCTTTAAAGCCTTAGTACTATGGTTTTTGGTTCTTAGTCCTTTGTTCCTGGTTCTTGTCCTTAGAACTAGGATCTTGATCCTTGTTCTATTCCTTGATCTTTCTCTTGTTCTTGGTACTTTCTTGGTTCTTGTTTTGTTCTTGATTCGTTCTCCAAGACACTCCCCCTAGGATTTACGGCATTAGACATGTACCTGACAATCTTGTGTCCAAGGCTTCATGTGTTCCAAGTGACACAACCTTAACCTACGTCCAAGGCTTCATGCGTTCCAAGCGACGTAGTCTTACTGCATCTTAGAGTTTGCCCTTCGATACGGTCTGCTTAATCCTATGCCCAAGGCTTCATGCGTTCCAAGCGGCATAGTCTGAAAACCTACACCCAAGGCTTCTTACGTTCCAAGCGATATAGTCTTAATACTGCATCAAGGGCTTACCCCATAATACAGTCTGCTTAACCTATGCCCAAGGCTTCATGCGTTCCAAGCGGCATAGTCTGAAAAACCTACATCCAAGGCTTCTTACGTTCCAAGCGATGTAGTCTTAATACTGCATCAAGGGCTTGCCCTATAATACAGTCTGCTTAACATACGCTCAAGGCTTCATGCATTCCAAGCAGCGTAGTCTAAGTCATGAGCATGCTGTACCATGGGAGGTCTTAGAAGGTTCTTGATTCGTGGCTAAGGTAACGTACTCTCTTCTTGTTCCTCCGTGACTTTAGACTACTCCCTTTAATAGACCGTAAAAGTCACTTGCTCGGTGCATACTTAAACATGGCATCTTGCAAGTCTGCAGGGCATCTCTTCTAGGTGAGGAAAACTTGAGGCATGACATCCTGCAAAGGAAACATGGTGCAGGGCATCCCACCTAGAAGAAGAATTCTTGGGCACCGCTTGGTGGGAGGTCATGGGTAACTTTGGACATGACTAGAGTATTACCTAGCATTCTTGAGTTCCTTGTGTTTGGGGACCTTGGTTCCTCATCCTTGAGTGGTACCTAACATTCTTCTTACTTGGGTAGTTGTAAAGCTTGTGTGTTGTTGTTCTTGGTTCTTAATCTTGTAAGTTTCTAAGGTCCTTGATTTATTGAGGTATAAGTTGTAACTTGTATTTGTAACCATATGAACCCATCTTAGTGTGAGTTGTTCTAGAAGGTCATAGATTCCTAGGGAGTTCTTTAGAGTGTTCTAGAAGAGTCTAGAGTCTTGTGGCGTTTCCTTTAGGTGGTTCTTGGGTCCTAACTTGGTTTAGGTACCAAACTTGCTCCAATCAACTTGAAACCTCAAACTTATCTTCATGCCCTTCATAATCGACCTTATAAGAAGTAGCGAATCATTTGAAGCATGTATAGACCTTGAAATCTCTTAAGTAGTCCTAGGGGCATTTTGGTCATTTTACACCTAATTCTTAGTTTTGCTACTTAACGTTTTCCAATGGCTTTTCAAACTTCACCAAATCATCAAACATCATAAAATAAGATCTACTTCAGGGTTTCATAGCATTTGGAGGTCATCTAGGTCATGAACCGTAGGTAGATGTCCTTAGGGGCATTATGGTCATTTTGCACCATTTCTTGGTTTACCTACTTATCCTTATCCAATGACTACCAAACTTACCTCAACAGGCTCTGGTATCCTCAGCATTAAAATTTCATAGACAGCGGAGTTCATCTAGTGGGTTATTTTAACGTTACCTAAATTTCGAAAAATTTGTTCGGTTCAAGGTCTTAACTTACAGTTCCTAGGATTTTTTCTTTCATATATCCTAATTTCATACTTGGTTTAGAGTTCATATGGAAGTCCAAGCGATTCCTACAAGCATTTCTTAACAAAAAGTCCAAGGTGGCTACTTACCTTGTTGTCAACGTTCGGGAACTCTTCTCTTGAGCTTCCGGTACTCGAATTACTTCAACTTTCCTTTCACAGAATCCTTATTGTGTCTACTTTCTGGAACATAGAGTTTTTCATGAGAACCGGTCTGGAAGGGAGTTAAAATAGAGAAAAACTGAGGGAAGGTCGAGTTTTGGGTTGACATGGCCGGTTCAACTGAACCGACCACGTCATCGTCTTCTTCCTCTAGACGGGAAGAAGACGCGCGCAACCGTTCGTGCTGCCATCTGTAACTCGCCCTCCCAGCTCCTATCATGCCATTTCACCCCTCGATTCCTTCAAGAAACTTAAAGAGGGTGTTAGAAGAAGAGCTAGGGATAGATTTTGTACCTTTTCTTGGATTGTAGCCTAAGATATTTGCTTCCAAAGTTCGTCCAAAATATGATTTCTCGCCAGAGTAAAAACAGAGGATTTCTTATTGGGTAGCCAATTCTAGGGGTTTTCGAAGCTCGATTTCTTCACGAAACCTCTTCCTTATTCTTCCTTCAAGATAAAGGAATTGGTTTGGAGGAACAACTTTGAGTGTGGGATCTTAATTTTGAGAAACCACTCTCGGTTTGCAAGTTACCCGACACCTCCAATTTTCGATCTCTTGGGTATCTTGTTCTACGACGTTTCAACTCTCCATTCCTTCATAGAACTTGTGGGTAATCGTGTTTAGAAGCTATAGGAACAAGTTTGAAAGGAAATGGTGGAGAATTTCTCTCGAATTTAGAAGAAACCCAAGAGTAGGAGACCCAAAATCTAAACACTTATTGCCAACGACTGGGAGCTCGAACTTGCTCGATTCTTGTTCCAAACGATTGCCACAACTTCAGAATTTATAGGCGAAACTTAAACCGACATTGGGAGCTCGTCGTGAATTATCGGTTGGATTTTCTGGAAAATTCATCGGAAATATCTACTCCGATCAGAGACTCACCGACTTTGGTCTTGAATCCTAGCCGTTGGATGTGATGATCTGTCCATCTTCTAGATCATATCCAATTTTAGGGAAGATCTAACGGTTGATATTTGAGTTTTGAGAGATTTTGCTCAGATAGTCACGGTAGATGCTCTGATTCTGATCAGAGGGGCATTTTCGTAATTATCCATTCTTCCAGGGGTATTATGGTAATTTTTCACTTTCCGAATATTTTAATATTATTTTCCTGAAAAATCCATAATTTTTCTCAAAATTCTTCATCTCATGTTGATCATTCTTTCCTTCTTGAGCATCTTGAAATTCCTTCTAGATAAGGAACTAAAAATCCGGAAAGATCCTTAATAATTGAAAAAATGACCTTTTTGCCCTTTTCACTTACTTTTACCTTCCAATCCTTTTTCCATAGGTCTTAAACTCCTTAACATTACTTGTTAGGGTATAAGAATAACTTGCTTGAGATCATCATCCTTGATTAATCCTTACTTTCTCCCCTTTTGATCATTTGGGTCTTACACGGGCGGCCTATTTTAGTTGGATCTAATTCTTTTCATTTTTGGGGTGTTACATAACATGAGAGTCAGAACAACGCAAACCCCAGAAATGGATAGGATTTCTTAGGTCCATTCCCAACTTTGGCTTTTTCATTCGATAGCATTGTTAGAGCCGATCTCTGAGGTCTGAAAATGGCGGGTCACACTTACAATGAATTACTAAGAGTTAGTATATTCTTGACCAAAGTGGCGACGACTAAAACACTATAGGAATAAGAGTTATTATGGGATCAGTGTTTAAGTCAAGAATGTCTTGGTTTAGTGAAGGAGTGATTGACTGTCCCTCGGTAGCAATTGCTCTAACTCACTAAAGTATCGTTGCAAATTAATAATTTTGGGTACATTATTACATTTGCTAAACTTGATTGGATTAAAAAGGATTAAGTCAATTCACTAATAGAATGTGTTTTAAATCTCAGCATGTTAAGCTCAATAGTACAATTACTCGCTTCTGAGAAATTAAACGGCAACAATTACGCAACTTGGAAAGCAAACCTAAACACAATAGGTGTAATTGATGATTGAAGGTTTGTTTTAACTGAGGAATGTCCTCCAAAACCCATCTCAAATGCAAACTGAACAGTTCGGGATGCATATGACAGATGGACAAAGGCAAATGACAAATACCGAGTGCACACTTTAGCTAGCATATATGATGTTTTGGCTAAGAAACACGATGTTATGAGTACTGCTAAAGAGATTATGGAATCTCTAAAAAGGGATGTTTGGACAACCATCCTTCTCCCTTAGACATGACGCCATAAAATACGTTTACAATTGCCGTATGAAAGAAGGGACCTCAGGTAGAGAACATGTACTGGGCGTGATGGTCCATTTCAATGTGGCAGAAGTAAATGGAGCTGTCATTGATGAGAAGAGTCAAGTCAGTTTTATCATGGAGTCTCTTCCGAAGAGCTTCTTCCAGTTCCGCACAAATGCGATGATGAACAAGATAGAATATAACTTGACTGCTCTTCACAATGAGCTACAAACTTAACAGTCCCTCTTAACGAACAAGGGCCAAATAGGAGAAACAAATGTTGTTGTCTCTAAGAAATTACTACGAGGAAAATCAACTTCTAAAAATGTTTTGTTAAAGAAGGAGGGTAAGGGGAAAAAAAGATTCCTACTGACCACAAACACAAGGTTCAAAAAGCAGATAAAGGAAAATGTTTCCATTGCAACGAAAACAGGCACGGGAAGAGAAACTGCCCAAAATACCTTGTAGAGAAGAAAGCCGAAAAGGCACAACAAAGTAAATTTGATTTACTAGTTGTAGAAATATGTTTGTAGAGTATGATCACTCAACCTGGATACTGGATTCAGGGGCCACTAATCATATTTGTTCTTTTTTTTTCAGGAAACTAGTTCCTAGAGAATGCTTGCGGAAGGCAAGATAACACTTAGGGTTGGAATAGAAGATGTTGTCTCAGCAAGATCAGTAGGAAATTTAAAGTTGTGTTTTTTTTTTTTTGGAGATAGATTCATTATATTAGATAATGTACTTTTTGTTCCTGGAATAAAAAGAAATCTAATATCTATCTTTTTTTTTTATTAGAACAATTCTATGATGAGTTTCACTCAACTACCTGATTCGTTTTGGAGATATGCAGTAGAGACTGCTGCATACATTTTGAACATGGTTCCTTCAGAGTGTTTCAAAAACGCATTATGAGTTATGGAGAGGGCGTAAAGGTAGTTTACGTTACTTCAGGATGTGGGGATGCCCAGCACATGTGTTGGTGCAAAACACTAAGAAAATAGAACGTCATTCAAAATTATGCCTATTCATAGGATAACCCCAAAGAGACGAAAGGTGGTCTATTTTATGACCTCAAGAAAACAGAGTGTTTGTATCAACAAACGCTATTCTTAGAGAAAGACCACGTAAGAAATCATCAACCTCGCAACAAACTAGTATTGAGTGAGATTTCTAAAGAAGCTACTGATAAAAACAAAAAGAGTTGTTGATCAGGTTGGTAATTCAACAAGAGTTGTTGATGGAGCTGATACTTCTGGTCAATCACATCCTTCTCAAGAGTTGAGAATGCCTCGACGTAGTGGGAGGGTTATAACTCAACCCGATCATTACTTGGGTTTGCAGAAACACAGGTCATCATACCTGATGATGGCGTTGAGGATCCATTGACTTATAAACAAGCAATGAATGATGAAGATATATATCAGTGGATCAAAGCGATGAATCTTGAAATGGAGTCAATGTACTTCAATTCAGTCTGGGAACTTGTAGATCAACCAGATGGGGTAAAACTTATTGGTTGCAAATGGATCTACAAGAGGAAACGAGACCAAGCCAGTAAGGTACAGATCTTTAAAGCTCGACTTGTAGCAAAGGGTTATACCCAAAGAGAGGGGTGGACTATGAAGAAACCTTCTCTCTTGTTGCTATGCTTAAACAGATTAGAATACTCTTTTCATTGCCACATTTTATGATTATGAAATTTGGCAAATGGATGTCAAGACAACCTTTCTAAACAGAAATCTTGAGGAGAGTATCTATATGGCTCAACCAGAGGGGTTCATTGAACAGGATCACGAGCAAAAGATTTGCAAGCTTAAAAGATCCATTTATGGGTTGAAGCAAGCATCTCGATCTTGGAATATAAGGTTTGATACTGTGATCAAATCTTATGACTTTAAACAAAATGTTGACGAATCTTGTGTTTACAAGAAGATAGTCAATTCTACAGTAGTTTTCCTGGTGTTGTACGTTGGCGATATCCTACTCATTGGGAATGATGTGGGATTTCTGACTGACATTAAGTATTGGCTAATGACACAATACCAAATAAAACATTTGGGAGAGACTCAGTTTGTTCTTGGAATCCAAATTGTTCGGAATCGTAAGAACTAAACACTAGCATTGTCTCATGCATCATATATCGAAAAAATGTTGGTTCGATATAAGATGCAAGACTCCAAGAAAGGATTATTACCTTTCAGGCATGGAGTTCATTTGTCGAAGGAACAAAGTCCTAAGACACCTCAAGAAATTAAGGATATGAGACATATTCCCTATGTATCAGGAGTCGGTAGTCTGATGTATGCCATGTTGTGTACCTGACCCGACATATGCTATGCTGTGGGAATTGTAAGCAGATATCAGTCCAATCTGGGACATGCTCATTGGACTGTCGTTAAAAATATCCTCAAGTATCTTAGGAGAACGAGGGACTATATGCTAATGTACGGCACTAAGGATCTGATCCTTACAGGATACACTGACTCAGATTTTCAAATCGATATCGATTTGAGGAAATCGACATCAGGATCTGTTTTCACTCTAAACGGAGGAGCAATAATATGGATAAGTATAAGGTAAGGTTGCATTGCTGATTCCATCATGGAAGCTGAGTATGTTGCTGCTTGTGAAGTAGCGAAAGAATCAGTATGGCTTAGGAAGTTCTTAATTGATTTGGAAGTCGTTCCAAATATGCATCTGCCAATAACTCTTTGTTGTGATAACAGTGGAGCAATTGCAAATTCTAAAGAACGAAGAAGCCATAAGCGAGGAAAACATATTGAGCGCAAATATCATCTCATAAGGGAGATTGTGCAACGAGGAGATGTGATCGTCACACAGATAGCTTCTGAGCACAACATTGCTGATCCATTTACAAAGCCCCTCACGGCTAAAGTGTTTGAAGGGCACCTAGTGAGTCTAGGACTATGAGTTATGTAATCTAGAGCAAGTGGAAGAAAATGCATTGGTATATGATGCCCTAGTTCATTGTATTTATGTCTTTCTCTCTACTCAACATTATAAAATCTCACTAGAGTTTTAGTCCAAGTGAGAGTTTGTTGGGTTTTATGTCCTAAAACTCATAGTTTGTAAACAAAAACATATTCTGTTTTCAATAAAATTATTATTGATGTTTATTCAGTAAAGATTGTTATTGAATAAAGTGAATGTTACGATCATTAGTATAAATTCAATAAACTAAGAACACTCTGGCTATAGAATGATTACTTGAACTATATGTAGAAACATAAGAGTGGATCAAGTTGAAGTATAAAGTCAACATTATCTATAGTACAGGGATAAGGCTGAGTACCTTATTCTGGGGACACTATGGATGCGACCCAATTTTGTATATGATATAAACAATGTGATCACTAAATTGTACATGTGGAGACATGTGAGTGGGGGCATCCTATGCAATGAGTATTGCATAAGATCGAACCATGAAGAAAACCACTCTCACTTTATAATGTCGTTTACTATTGAGACTAATTTTTTCATTCGATGACCTAGGTAACTCGATCTTAATCCTGAGCTAACTATGAACTCCTGTTTATTCGGAATTATTCTTAGATTTGCATGGGTGAAAGTGGCTCGAGTTTGCCGACTCAATAAGCCTCCCATTTCAAGGGTAAGACTGGGTGAATAGCTAGATTTGCATGGGTGAAAGTGGCTCGAGTTTGCCGACTCAATAAGCCTCCCATTTCAAGGGTAAGACTGGGTGAATAGCTGGGGACATAGGGTGTAAGATGGAATTCACTCGTACCCGCTTCTAGAGATAGTAGAGAGGTTGTTCCCTTAAGTACTAACTCCAAGTCTTGAACAAGGGGCCCCACCCTCTCATTGTTCAGAGAGGGATTCGATTTAGTGGTTGGATCACAAACCAATTGTTCATTAGAGGATCAGTAGGACTTAAGAAATAAGAAGTAACTTTAGGGGTAAAATGGTAAATTAACCCAGCTCTAGTTACGAACAACCTGTGAAGGATCGACTTACTAATCATGGTTATATCAAATGGACAGAAATATATCTATAGTGAGGGAAGTGCAACTACTAGACTATAGTGGAGTGTCCTAGTAGTTAACGAATGTTGGATAACAAGGTAAATGAGTTTAGCCGGTTAATCTCGGATCGTTGGAGCCCATGATCTGTAGGTCCATTAGGTCCCCCTGCTAGCTCATATCGAACTAAACCTTAGAACAGTGTGACAAGTGAGTTCGAAGTGTTCGAATTCAAATTAGGGAATACACGCTAAATATATACGTTATATTTAACCGCATTTTGTTTTAATTCTGAATTAAACATAAAGAGAGAATTGAAAATATTTAAATATTTTAATTATGAATAGGGATTTATAATCAATACGAATCCATTGGGATTGACATTTTATTTCATGTTAAATATTAATTAAAATTTTTATTTAATCATTTAATATTATTTTGATTTGAAATTAATTATTTAAATTAATTGTTGAATTAAAATTCACCTAATTGAAAAATACATGCTTGAGTGTTAAAATTTTGTTTAACCAAACATGCATGTTTGCCCAAGAAACCCCACCAATTTGAGTGGAATTTTGAGTGTCAAAATTGGGTTAACTTGAACTTGCATGCTTGACACGTAATCCCACAAATTTGAGTAGAATGTTGAGTGTCAAAATTTGGTAATAAGTTTGCATAACATACAAATATAACTCTATAAATAGAGTGATCAACTTGCATGTAAAGTTTGCTTGAAAAACTTTGAGAAAATCTCTCAAAACTCTCTCTTTACCCATACTAAATTCTTATCAAGTTTAGTCACTCACAGGATTCCACAATCATGTTCTAAGGTCGGAGAATAGTAGGGAAGACACTAATGGTCGTTCAAACCCGGTTCGTGGGAAAAAAGGAATTTAAACTAGAAAAGGTTAGTATTCAAACTCATTTAGTTTGAATGTTTTTGAACATGCTAGCTAATTTACTTGAACAAACTTAAAATCCCTCTGGATAGAACAAACTTAAATTATTTGTAACTTAAAATTCAGGTTCTTAGAACAAACTTAAAATACGTTCTTAGAACAAACTTAAAATCTCATGTTCTTATAACAAACAAATATAAAAGCACCTATAAAATCACTGTTATTAGAATAAATATAAAATCAGATGTTCGTAAAATAAACTAAAAAGCACATATTCTTAAATCAAACTTAAAATCACTTGCTCCTAGAACACACTTAAAATCTCTTCTGGTAGAACAAACTTAAATTCTCTATTCATACAATAAACTTAAAATCCAAACAAACTCAAAATCCAAGAACAAACTTAAAATAACATTTTTGTTCCTGCCACAAACTTAAAATCTGGGTAGAAAAACTTAAAACTCTTTATACTTCAAACAAACTTAAAATTCACTATGTTCAAACTTAAAATCCCAATTTTAAAATTAACCGTAAAAAAACTTAAAACATGTCCTGATATTTTTTTTCTCTCCTCACCACCACTCAAACTCTAGTTTATCTTCTTTTTTCTCTCTCTCCTCAGGGTTACAAACTCTAAGTGGCTTTATATTTTATTTTTGTCTCTACTGGTGACTTCTCTAATGGAGGTGATTGTCGGAAACGCGACCACTCTAATGGCGGTTAATGTCTTGTTTCTCTCTCTCTTCACCATTACAAACTCGAAGTGGCTTTATATTTTTTTTTTCTGTCTCTACTCATGACTTCTGTGATGGCGGCGATGTCGAAAATAATAGACCAGAGCTACTCATATTAATATTGAACTTTTGTTATAAAACAATACAAAACATAGAAATATGACCATAACACCTCCCATCTCAGATCTGAAAAGTGAAGGATGAAAATGAGAAGGAAGTTGTAGTAAGACTCTAACAAAATCGATTGGCATGGACTAGAGGTGACCCCAAAGATGAGTGAGTACTGGAACACCAGCAATTCAGCCATTGTGACCTTGTAAAAACAAATAAAATGTTTAGTTTTGAATTAGAAGGTATTTATAAAATACAAAATAGTTCAAATGTGTATTTACACTCCACCAACCCCGGGTGGAATTAAATTCACCACCTAACAAATGATTAATAGTATTCATATAATAAATATATAAATATTTTGGATAAAAAAATATTATTTTGGATAAAAAAAAATAATAAAACTATTTTAAGTAAGTAACCCATGGGTGGAATTAAATTCACCCCTAACAAATGATTCATAGTATTCATATAATAAATATATAAATATTTTGGGTAAAAACAATATTATTTTAGATAAAAAAAATAATAAACCTATTTTAAGTAAAAAATATCTAATATTATTTTGAGTAAAAAAAATATAATAGAAATATGTTTTTGAGTAAAAATATAAGAGGTTTTAGTAGAACAAATTTAAAATTCATTTTGTTCGATACAACAAATTTAAATTTTTCTGTTAGTAGAACAAACTTAAAATTATATGTTCATAGAACAAACTTAAAATCGCCTGTAGAACAACAAACTTAAAATGGCTCCTAAGTAGAACAACAAACTTAAAATCACCGATTCATAGAACAAACTTAAAATCTCATATTCGAACAACAAACTTAAACTCCCCAATTTGTAAAGCAACAAACTTAAAATCCACTATTAGTACAACAAACTTAAATTTCCCTTATAACAAACTTAAAGCAGTCAGTTTATAAACAAACTTAAAATCTCATGTTGGTACAATAAACTTAAAAATGCCCGTTCATAAAAACAAACTTAAAATCTCCTTTTCTTAGAACAACAAACTTAAAATCTCATGTTTGTACAATAAACTTAAAATCGCATGTTCATAGAACAAACTTAAAATCGAACAACAAATTTTTAATGGAGGACGACTTTGATTGTGCCAATTTTGTTAGCACCAATTGCCCTCCTAGTCGCATGACCCTTTTTGTTGCTCCTAAGTAGCTGGTTCACAAGTTATCCCCTCCCAAATGTATTTTTATTTTTTATTTTTGTTGTCTTTGTGTTCTATAATGTCATTATTCTCTGTTCTTACTTTTAAGGTGTTTGTCTTTTCTCCTTCTTCATGTTCTATTAAAAGAAAGTGTTGTTAGTGTGTTACTTTTCTCTATTTTATGTTGTGACCAGAGAGATTATGAATTAAATTAGCATGTTGGAGTTATTCTATTGGAAAAAAGAATTAAAAAAATTATAACCTTGGAAATAATCGTGACCAAATGATTAATACAACTTAAATAGATCATAACAACAGAGTGCAAAGCAGATTTGAACATCAATGCACCTTTTGAAATTAAACATCAATGCACCTTTTGAAATTAAACATCAATGCACCCTTTGAAATTAACCAACTGACTTCATTAAGAAAAATGAGAATTTTGAAATTATTTGAGGATGCATTTTGTATTGCACTCATAACAATCTTTTAGGAGATAATAATATTATCTTTGAATACGATGAGCTATATTTAAGCCTTTCATGAAATACATAACAATATTAAGTTGTGTGAAGATGAAATTGAAACTTTTGAAATCTAAATATTCTATAAAATAAAATAGGTGAATTTAATTACCTAATTTTTTCTAAGGGCTGCCTAAAGTATTAGATAGGTTTTAATATGTATTTCAAGTCCCTTAATATTATGGGTTAGAATAGCTCAAGAATTAACTTAGTTGTGTATAGTGAAACTTATTTTGTTAACAAATGGTCAGGATGATTGAGTGGTCTAAGGTGCCAGACTCAAGTTCTACTCTTCATGAAAGGGTGTTAGTTCATCCATTATTTTATTATGTTCAAGGAGAAGGGATGGGACTGTTGTTGGCAAACAAAAGAGGAAGGGATGATGGGGGAAGGGATGGGGTTGTTCTGGCAAACAAAGGAAAAGAGATAGGGTTGTTGTTGCTGGCAAACAAATGAAAAGGGACGAGGAGAGGAAGGGATGAAGTTGTTGCTGCTGGCAAACAAATGAAAAGGGACGAGGAAGGGACGGGGTTATTGTTGTTGGCAAACAAATGAAAAAGGATGGGGCTGTTGGTGGCAAGAAAAGGGATTGGGGCGATTGCTGGCAAACAAAGAAAAAAGGATGGGGCTATTGCAGGCAAGAAAAAGGATGAGGTTGTTGCTAGCAAACAAATGGAATTCTAAAACCAAGAAAAGGGATTGGGGAGGTTGTTGGCAAGAAAAGGGATGGGGTTTTTGCTGGCAAACAAATGGAATTTCTGAACCAAGGGATTGGGCAAACAAGGGTGGAATTCTAGAACCAAAAAAAGGGACAGGGCAAACAAGGGGCTGTTGCTAGCAAACAAATGGAATTCCAGAACCAAGAAAAGGGAAAGGATGGAGCTGTTGCTGGCAAACAAATTGAATTACAGAACCAAGAAAATGGATGAGATAAACAAGGGTGCAATTCCAGAACCAAGAAAAGGGAAGGGATGGAATTATTGCTGGCAAACAAATGGAATTCTAGAACCAAGAAAAGGGATGGGGCAAACAAAGGAAAAAGAAGGGTAATTCCAAAAAACAAAGGAAAAAAGAAGGTAATTCTAAAACCAAGAAAAGGGATGGGGCAAACAAAGGAAAAAGAAGGGTAATTCCAAAAAACAAAGGAAAAAAGAAGGTAATTCTAAAACCAAGAAAAGGGATGGGGTAAACAAAGGAAAAGAGATGGTAATTTCAGAACCAAGAGAAGAGATGAGGCTGACAAACAAATGGAATTCCAAAACTAAGAAAAGGGATGGGGCTATTGCTATAAACAAAGGAAAAGAGATAGGTAGGAATGAGGCTATTGCTATCAAACAAAGGAAAAGGGATAGACTATTGCTAGTAAACAAATGGAAAAGGGAGGGTAATTCCAGAACCATGGGACTGTTGCTGGCAAAGCTGGCAAACAAATGAAAATGGGATGGTAGTTCTAGATGGCAAACAAATGAAAAAGGGATGGTTGGAAAAGGGTAATTCCAGAACCATGGGGCTATTGCTCGCAAACAAATGAAGAAGGGAGAGGGCAAAAAAGGGATAGGGCTGTTGGCAAACAAATGAAAAAGAGATGTAATTCCACAACCAAGAAGAGGGATGAGGTTGTTGCTGGCCAACAAACAAAAGAGATGTAAAAGAAAAGTTTAAATGGATGAGGGTAATTCCAGAACTAACAAATTCGAGAACTAACCAAGAAAATGAATAGTAATTTCAGGGCATGGTAAAGGAATAGTAATTTGAGAGATGAGATGTTAATTACAGAACCAACAAAGAAAAGGGATGAGATGGTAATTTCAGAACGAACAAGAAAATATTGAAATTGAAATCACTCTGATACCAATTTGTCAAAAGTTTAAAGGGGTGTCGAAAGGGAGAGGGACAAGGAAACAAAGAATTGTCCAAAGTTATTACACAATAACTAGATAATAAATTGTTTTATGCAATTCTTCTCCCTTGTTCTTTCTTCTCCCTGCACATTTTCATTCTTCTCCCTTGTTCTTTCTTCTCCCTGCACATTTTCAAAAGATACATGGAGGAACTCAGATAATAAATTGTTTTATGCTTCTTTCTTCTCCTTGCACATTTTCAAAAGATACCTGGAATCACTCTGATACAAATTTGTCAAAAGTTTAAAGGGATGTCCATTTGTCAAAAGTTTAAAGGGGTGTCGAGAGGGAGAGGGACAAGGAAACAAAGAAGTCAAAAGTTATTACACAATAACTCAGATAATAAATTGTTTTATGCTTCTTTCTTCTCCCTTGTTCTTTCTCTCCCTGCACATTTTCATTACACAATAACTCAGATAATAAATTGTTTTATGCTTCTTCCTTCTCCCTGCACATTTTCATTTTCTCTCTGCACATTTTCTTTTTTCTCCTTGCACATTTTCTTTTTTCTCCTTGCACATTTTCTTTTTTCTCCTTGCACATTTTCTGTCGAAAAGGGGAGGGACAAGAAAACAAAGAAGTCAAAAGTTATTACACAATAACTCAGATAATAAATTGTTTTATGCTTCTTTCTTCTCCCTTGTTCTTTCTCTCCCTGCACATTTTCATTACACAATAACTCAGATAATAAATTGTTTTATGCTTCTTCCTTCTCCCTGCACATTTTCATTTTCTCTCTGCACATTTTCTTTTTTCTCCTTGCACATTTTCTTTTTTCTCCTTGCACATTTTCTGTCGAAAGGGGGAGGGACAAGAAAACAAAGAAGTCAAAAGTTATTACACAATAACTCACATAATAAATTGTTTTATGCTTCTTTCTTTTCCCTTATTCTTTCTTCTCCTTGCACATTTTCAAAAGATACATGGAATCACTCTGATACCAATTTGTCAAAAGTTTAAAGGGGTGTCGAAAGGCAGAGGGACAAGGAAACAAAGAAGTCAAAAGTTATTACACAATAACTCAGATAATAAATTGTTTTATGCTTCTTTCTTCTCCCTGCACATTTTCATTCTTCTCCCTTGTTCTTTCTTCTCCCTGCACATTTTCATTCTTCTCCCTTCACATTTTCTTTCTTCTCCCTTGTTCTTTCTTCTCCCTACACATTTTCATTCTACTCCCTCTACATGCTTTAATTTTTTCTTCTCCTTGCACATTTTCAAAAGTTTCATTCTTCTCCGCACATGTTCATTCTTCTCTCTTGTTCATTCTTCTCCCTGCACATTTTCATTCTTCTATTTCTTCTCCCTTGTTCTTTCCCGATACATTTTCATTCTTCTCTGCACATTTTCATTCTTCTCCCTGTACATGATTTAATTCTTTCTTCTCCTTGCACATTTTCAAAAGTTTCATTCTTCTCCCTGCACATGTTCATTCTTCTCTCTTGTTCTCTCTTTTCCCTGCACATTTTCATTCTTCTCCCTGCACATTTTCATTCTTCTTTCTCCCTTGTTCTTTCTTCTCCCTACACATTTTTATTCTTCTCTTTCTACTCCCTGCACATTTTCTTTCTTTTCCCTGTACATTTTCATTCTTCTCCTTGCACATTTTCAAAAGTTTCATTCTTCTCCTGGTACATTTTCATTCTTCTCATTGCACATTTTCAAAAGTTTCATTATTCTCCCTACACATTTTCTTTCTTCTCCCTGCACATTTTCTTTCTTCTCCCTGCACATTTTCATTCTTCTCATTGCACATTTTCAAAAGTTTCATTCTTCTCCCGGTACATTTTCATTCTTCTCATTGCACATTTTCAAAAGTTTCATTTTTCTCCCTGCACATTTTCTTTCTTCTCTTTCTTCTCCCTGCACATTTTCTTTCTTTTCCCTGCACATTTTCATTCTTCTCATTGCACGTTTTCAAAAGTTTCATTCTTCTCCCTACACATTTTCTTTCTTCTCCCTGCACCTTTTCTTTCTTCTCTTTCTTCTCCCTGCACATTTTCTTTCTTCTCCCTGCACATTTTCTTTCTTCTCTTTCTTCTCCTTGCACATTTTGATTCTTCTCATTGCACATTTTCAAAAGTTTCATTCTTCTCCCTGTACATTTTCATTCTTCTCATTGCACATTTTCAAAAGTTTCATTCTTCTCCCTGCACATTTTCTTTCTTCTCTTTCTTCTCCCTGCACATTTTCAAAAGTTTCATTCTTCTCCCTACACATTTTCTTTCTTCTCTTTCTTCTCCCTGCACATTTTCTTTCTTCTCCCTACACATTTTCATTCTTCTTTCTCCCTTGTTCTTTCTTCTCCCTGCACATTTTCATTCTTCTCCCTATACATTTTCATTCTTCTCTTTCTTCTCCCTGCACATTTTCTTTTTCTCCCTACACATTTTCATTCTTCTCCCTATACATTTTCATTCTTCTCTTTCTTCTCCCTGCACATTTTCATTCTTCTCCCTGCACATTTTCATTCTTCTTTCTCCCTTGTTCTTTCTTCTCCCTGTACATTTTCATTCTTCTCCCTGTACATTTTCAAAAGTTCTTCTCCCTATACATTTTCATTCTTCTCTTTCTTCTCCCTGCACATTTTCTTTTTCTCCCTACACATTTTCATTCTTCTCCCTACACATTTTCATTCTTCTCCCTATACATTTTCATTCTTCTCTTTCTTCTCCCTGCACATTTTCATTCTTCTCCCTGCACATTTTCATTCTTCTTTCTCCCTTGTTCTTTCTTCTCCCTGCACATTTTCATTCTTCTCCCTGTACATTTTCATTCTTCTCCCTATACATTTTCATTCTTCTCTTTCTTCTCCCTGCACATTTTCATTCTTCTCCCTGCACATTTTCATTCTTCTTTCTCCCTGCACATTTTCATTCTTCTTTCTCCCTTGTTCTTTCTTCTCCCTGCACATTTTCATTCTTCTCCCTGTACATTTTCAAAAGTTTCATTCTTCTCCCTACACATTTTCATTCTTCTCCCTTGTTCTTTCTTCTCCCTGCACATTTTCATTCTTCTCCCTGCACATTTTCAAAAGATACATGGAGGCTTTAATTCTTTCTTCTCCTTGCACATTTTCAAAAGTTTCATTCTTCTCCCTGCACATTTTCATTATTTTCCCTACATTTTCATTATTTTTCCTGCACATTTTCTGCACATTTTCATTATTTTCCCTGTACATTTTCATTCTTCTTCTTTTACATTTTCATTCTTCTTCCTTTACATTTTCATTCTTCTTCCTTTACATTTTCATTCTTCTTCCTGTACATTTTCATTACATTTTCATTCTTCTCCCTGTACATTTTCATTACATTTTCATTCTTCTCCCTGCACATTTTCAAAAGATACATGGAGGCTTTAATTCTAGAACCGAGATGGAGGCTTTAATTCCAGAACCGAGATGGAGGCCTTAATTTCAGAACCGAGATGGAGGCTTTAATTCTAGAACCGAGATGGTAATTCCAGAACCGAGATGGTAATTCCAGAACCGAGATGGTAATTCCAGAATCAACAAAGAGAAGGGAGAACCAACAAAGAAAATATTGAAATTTAAATCACTATGATACCAACTCTGATACCAACCACAAAATAAGACGATTGCTCTAAATCTAACTCGGATAACTCTCACAAAACTGGGTGTTGAAAGGGGAGAGGGACAAGGAAACAAAGAAGTTGTCAAAAGTTATTACAACTCAGATAATAAATTGTTTTATGCTTTTCTTCTCTCCCTTGTTCTTTTTTTTTCCTGCACATTTTCAAAACACATTTCCAAAAGATACATGTTTCTCCTTTGTTCTTTTTTCTCCCGCACATTTCCAAAAGATACATGGAAGCCCTTTTATAATTTTCTTCTAAGGCTAAATTTAGCCCTAACTTCAATCACTTTTCTCTCTCCTATGAACCCTTTTCCTTCTCAAGTTTCATGCCCTCACTTTCTCCCTCCACAAGCCCTCTCCCGTCACAGATTTTAGAGTGGTATTTTTGACCAAATAAATATAAAAAAAATCATAATAAAATGATGCAATTCCAAAAAAAAAAAAAAAAAAAAAAAGATGGTAATTCTGTTAAATAGAAGCTATGTTTCCATAGATTTCGTGGGTTGTTTTTACTTTTTCGAAAATCTGGATTAAGAGCGTGGCATTTTGGCAACTTTGGGCCAAAGTTTTTGCCCATGTTTTCCATTCTAAGTCTTCAGCAAATCTCAAATCTCTCCCCTTTTACTTTCCATTATTTTTCCTTCCAAGAAATTTTCCTTCGGCCAGTTTTTACGTCGAAACTTTTCTCCCAATTGCGAGAGTCAACAAGTGGTATCAGAGCCCGGTTGAAGCCATTAGTGGTATATTATTATGAAGGAGCCAACTTAATCAACATTCAAATTGAATAGCTCAAGTGGTTAGAGCGTCGACTTAACAACACACAGGTCTCAGGTTCGAGTAGAAGAAAATGTAAAGCATGAAAATACACACATCATTGTGTGGGGTCCATTTCGGGCAGGCTCACTCACTCTTCCACGCCACCAATTGTGTGATGATGGGCGTTGGGTTGTCGTTGAGCGAGTGATTAGGGAAGACGATGACTACCATTGTTCTGAAATTTGGCGACGGCTCTCTTGTTGAGATCGAAGGGCAAGGTGTCACAATCGCACTTTTTAATGGCTGCGGACTTGCGTCGCCTGCGGACTTGCGACGTTCCACGCCACCAATTGTGTGATGATGGGCGTTGGGTTGTCGTTGAGCGAGTGATTAGGGAGACGATGACTACCATTGTTCTGAAATTTGGCGACGGCTCTCTTGTTGAGATCGAAGGGCAAGGTGTCACAATCGCACTTTTTAATGGCTGCGGACTTGCGTCGCCTGCGGACTTGCGACGTAGGCAGAGAGAGATTTTTTAAAGAGACGTTATATAAGCAAGAAAGAGAGTTATATAAGCAAGAAAGAGAGTTATATAAGCAAGAAAGAGAGTTATATAAGCAAGAAAGAGAGTTATATAAGCAAGAAAGAGAGTTATATAAGCAAGAAAGAGAGTTATATAAGCAAGAAAGAGAGAGTATATAACCTTGGTAGGGAGCAGTTGACAACTAGTCGTATCCCCCTATACTATCCGTACATTCTGAGACATAAGGGGTTGGGCTTGTCATGGGCATGCGACCATGGAAAACACGCCTTGGATGAGCATGACCGTGACATCCTCCCCCACCTAATTGGTTGACGTCCCTGTCAACCGACTACTAAAGAACCTGGCGATGTGGGTGGCGGCAGAGTCCAAATCTTCGACGCGTTCCCAGGTTTCCTCCGTAGGGAGATTCTTCCATTTGACAAGGAATTCACGAATCGTCCGTACGGGTCTTCCTATCTTCCTAACCCTGTCTGCTAGGATCTCCTCTATTTCTTTGTTGTCTCTTTGTTTTAGATCGATGCTCGGTCTTGTGATTACATTTAACTGGTCGTTGTCTGGGTCAGGGTGATAAGGCTTCAAGTTGCTCACATGAATTACTGGGTGGATTTTCATCCATGTGTGTAGTGCAACTTTGTAGGAGGTAGCCCCGATATTTTTTAGGACTTCAACCGGGCCTTCATATTTTCGAACTAGTCGCTGGTCCTTTCGGTTGAAAAATCTGATCTGTTCTAATCTCAACTTGATGAGAACTTGATCTCCTGCTCGGAATTGAAGGGGGCGACGCTTCTTGTCCGCCCACTTCTTCATATGCTTGGAAGCTTTCTCTAAATATGTCTGGGCTATATCTGTTGTCCGCTTCCATTCGCTTGTGAAGTTTTGAGCTTGAGGGTTTTTTCCTGCATAAGGATGATCAATAATATGTAGTAAGGTCGGTTGTCGTTCACTTACAATTTCGAAGGGGCTCTTCCCCGTAGACGAGCTCGTTTGTCAATTGAAACAGAATTGGGCCACATCTAGCAGTTGTATCCAGTTCTTCTGGCGAGCGTCGATGAAGTGACGTAAGTATTCTTCGAGTAAGCAGTTGAACCGTTCCGTCTATCCATCGGTTTGGGGATGGTAGCTCGAAGAGATGTTTAAAGTCATTCCCAAGAAGGCGAATAGTTCGGTCCAAAATGTGCCAATGAACCTACCATCCCTATCACTGATGATGCTCGACGGAATGCCCCATAACTTGACAACGTGTTTGAAAAATAATTGGGCTATTAGTTCAGCCGAGCATAATTTGGGAGTGGGAACGAATGTCGCACATTTCAAGAACCGATCTACGATAATGAAGATGACGTCATATTCTCCAACTTTTGGGAGGTGTGTTATGAAGTCCAGAGACACACTTTCCCAAGGTATTGTTGGCACAGGTAGAGGTTCCAAGAGTCCCGATACTTTGGCTTTCTCAACTTTGTCATGTTGGTAGAGAGGCACGTCTTGGTGTATTGCATGATATCGTCCCGTATATTCGGCAAGAAGTACCCCTTTTTTATTAGGGCATATTTTCTTTGCCACCCAGGGTGTCTTGCCCATAAGATATCATGACATTCCTGAATGAGCTTCTTCCTCAGTTCTCCAGTTCTTGGGACGTATAACATGTTTCCTTTAGTCATTAGAAGGTCTCCCTCAACCCAAAACTGTCGTGTCTTCCTAGCTTTAGCTAGTTCGACGATGGCTTTGGCCGATGGGTCTTTGTGTAAATGTTCTTTGATGATGTCGCGCATCGATCCATCGATCTTACTTGAATGGATATGGGCTAACATGCACAGAGACGCATGTTCGCCCTTCCGACTCAGTGCATCGGCTGCTTGATTACTCTTCCCTGCCTTGTGTTCGAATTTGAAGTCGAACTCTGCCAACGACTCTTGCCACCGGGCTTGTTTTGCCGTCAATTTTGGTTTATCAAAGAAGTGACAGATGGCGTTGTTATCAGTCTTCACTATGAACTGTGATCCCAAGCGATACTGTCTTCAGACTCGTAGGCAATGGACTACAGCCAACATTTCTTTTTCGGAGACAGTGTATCTCTGTTCGGCATCATTGAGCTTTCGACTTTCATAAGCGATGGGGTGGCCTTCTTGAATAAGATCATCGCCTAGGGCACAGTCGGAAGCATCTGTTTCTATTTCAAATGGCTTTGTAACATCTACTAACCCGAGGATAGGACCCCTCGTCATGGTTGCCTTCAGATCTTCAAAGGTCATTTGACATTTATTTGACCACGACCAAGGGTGGTCTTTCATCAAGAGCTCCGTTAAGGGAGCGGCTCGTCGTGAAAACCCTTCGACGAACCGCCTATAGGGACTTTCCACTCTTGGATAGCTGTTATCTTATCGCTATCCATCCCAATCTGTCCACAACTGATGACATGTCCAAGGAAGTTGATGCATGTCTGTGCGAAGGCACATTTTTCTTTCTTGACGTACAACTAATTCTGCCGCAGCTTGTCAAATACCAGCTTCAAGTGTACCTTGTTTTCCTCCAGGGTTGTGTTGTATACGACCATGTCATCGAGGTACACTATGATGAACTAATCCAAGTATTCGTAGAAAACCTGGTTCATTAACGTGCAAAACATAGCTGGGGCGTTTGTCAAGCCAAAGGGCATCACCAGGAACTCGAAGGCCCCATATCTTGTCACGCACATCATCTTGGACTCGTCCCCCTCGGTAATACGTACTTGGTAGTACCCCGATCGTAAGTCCAACTTCGTAAAGTATTTGGCCCCATGAAGTTGGTCGAACAAGTCGGATATTATCGGCAGTGGGTACTTGTTGCGTACTGTCACCTTGTTTAAGGCTCTATAATCTATGCACAGGCGCAACGTCCCATCCTTCTTTTTCTGAAATAGTACGGGGGCTTCGTAAGGTGCTTTTGCCGGGCGGATGAATCCTGCCGTCAACAACTCATCTAGTTGTTTCCTCAATTCGGCTAGCTCAGGGGGAGCCATTCGGTATGCGTTCTTCGCTGGGGGTTTAACCCCGGGAAGGAGTTCAATTTCGTGATCAATGCCTTGACGGGGTGGTAATGTTTGGGGTAGGCTCTCTGGCATTATGTCAGCGTAACTGTTTAGTACCTCCTTGATTTCGTTTGGGATAGTTTCCTCGGTAGTCACTTCTTCCATCAGTGGTATAGCCATAAATGTAGGTTCCTCTCGTGCGAGCTCTCTTTTCAATTGTATGGCCGAGATCATTCTGAGATTACCTGGCTGCTTGATGCTTGCAGGTATTACTGTGGGATTGCGGTCGGTGATCACCAAGCATTTCGCCAGTGGCATTGGGATAACTTTGTGTTCTAAGAGGAACTCCATCCCAAGTACCACGTCAAAGTCGTCCATTCAAACTACGACAAGGTCTAGCTCTCCTGTCCAAGTCCCTAATTTGAAGGGGACTCTTTTGGAAACTCCTACAATAGGCAAGGCCTCGGAGTTGATAGCTTTCATTTTTCCAGGGTTCTTTCCTATGGTGAGTCCCAACCTTCGGGCTTCTTGATCGGCGATGAAGTTGTGAGTCGCTCCTGAGTCTATCAAAGTGCTCTTGCTCAGTCGAGAGTTTATTGTCGCATCTACAAACATGAGCCCTTTCTCTATTATCTCTTTTGGTTCGACCTTCCGTTGAAGGGCTGACAGGAATTTGAGCGTGCCCATTCGGGGGTTGTCTTGATCTTCCTTCTTATCTAGCATAGCCTCGACTCTTGTGTCGTTGCTCTCTAGGATGAACACTTGGAGTGTAGTGAGAGAGGCCCGATGAGGACAGTAGGACACTTTGTGGGGGCCTTTACACAATATGCATTGTATAGGTATGGTCGGGTGGTTCCTTTGAGGGTAAGGTCCTCAAGATGTCCCCGCTTGGTTGTTTTGAGGAGGTCTATCTGTCCACCCGCTTGGTCTATCGTTACCTCCGTTTGGCCTGTTGGGGCTTCCATTTGGGTGACATAGCGGTTTATATGTTTTGCCCCCAGTGTTTAAGGCCTGTGTTGTTTTTCTTTGGTAACTCGCCTCGTTCCCATAGTCTAGGAGTCTCTCAGTGCTAGCAATTGCGGTAGCTAGGTCTTGGACCTTTTTCTTGTGTATTTTTGTTTTGGCCCACGGTTGTAACCCATTTATAAAGAAGAACACATTGTCCTTCTCTGATGTGCCCCTAATATCTAGCATCAGGGTCGAAAATTGTCTAACATAGTTTCTTATGCTTCCAGTTTGCTTTAGGGGGCTATTAGTTTTTCCATTGCTAGATGGTTTACGTTTTCAGGGAGGAATTGGTCCCTCAACTCTCTCTTGAGGTCTTCCCACAAGTCTATGGTGTACAATCCATTCTCGATGTCTTGTACCTTCAAACGACACCAAAGTTTGGCGTCGTCTATGAGATACATCGAGGCTACTGTCACCTTCATGTCGTCGATACAAGTCGGTGTGGCTTTGAAGTACTGTTCGACATCAAAGATGAAGTTCTCCAACTCTTTGGCATCCCGGTTTCCTTTGAAAGGTCTAGATTCGAGAAACTTCAGTTTGTTGGATCCTGTATTAGTTTGCCCAGCCGAGACGTTCTCCACAGCTTTCATGGTCACCTCGATTCGGGTGCTCATGGCGGACAATTTTCCTGCATGTCATGGATCGTTGTTTTGAATTCGTCAGCTAATCCATTGAACAAACTAATCATTGTATTTTTTAGCAGGTCGAACTCTTTACCACGTCCCTCCTTGTGTGCGACAGAGCTATCGGGGCTACCAGACGATCTTAGGCTGCTCGTAGGAGCAACCTTTTCTTCGAGTGAGGTCACTCGAAACATCAGTTCTGCGATTGACAACCCATTTAGGTGGTTACCCATTGCGTCGATCTCTACGACTTTTCCACTCAATTCTTTCACCCGTGCTTCCAAGAAGCGGATGGTGTCAGGGACTTCTTTGAGGAACAACATTTCCTCCTCTATTAAGGTAAGCCGGTCGGCTTGTGCTTTGGGTGTCAACTTTTTCGTCGACATGTTCTCGATCTTTGCTATTTCACGGAGCTTACAAAGCTCTGATACCACTTGTCACAATCGCACTTTTAATGGCAGCGGACTTGCGATTGTGCGACACTCACTTTCCAATGACAAGTAAGATAAGCCAATTCGTTCTTGCGTCGCTACGGCCAAGCGACGTATGCTCGAGCCTCTGGCCTCAGTTTTAAGAGAAGGTTTTAGAAAGCGAGGGCAGAGAGAGATTTTCGAAAGAGAGATTTTCGAAAGAGACGTTATATAAGCAATCAAGAGAGAAATAACAACGGCTTACAGTATATAACCTTGGGTAGGGAGAAGTTGACAACTAGTCGTATCCCTCTATAGTACATTCTGAGGCATTTCATGTCTGATAGGCCTAGACATGATATTTCTGAAACGTCATACTTCCTAGAAATATAAAAGTAAAACACTAGAATATGAAAAGACATAAGGGGTTGGGCTTGTCATGGGCATGCGGGCATGGGCAACACGCCTTGGACACGCGGTACCATCCTGTTCATCAGCAAGGGAGGCGAAGCACCGCAAGCTGACCGACGTCTACTTCATCCTGAGTCTCAAGGCTAACCTTGTGAGTCTGGGTCAACTCGATCAGGCTGGCTGCTCACGCAAGTTCGGCGCACGTCAAACCGTCTTTACATCCTGGAATTGGAGATAGAGCAACCTGTCAGCCTCTCGGCCAAGACCGAAGAGATATCTTGGAGGTGGAGGTGGAGGTAATCGATGATGGCGTAACTGCTCCTCTAGTGAACGTCAAACCCGAGGAAGAGCTCCAGCGTAGCAAAGGCATCAGCTGGGAAGCCAATTCAACTGAAGGAGGAGCGAGTGTTCGCTCAGATCGGCGAGAGGGATGAGCAACATGAGCACCGGCGATGGGTCCAAGACATAGGGGCAACAAACCATATGACTAGAGGGCTAGATCTACATTCTCTGAGCTCGACTCGGGAATTTGTGGGACGGTGAAATTCAGCGCGGCTCTGTCGTTGAGATCGAAGGGTGCGGCACCATCTTGTTCATCAGCAAGGGAGGCGAGCACCGCAAGCTGACTGACGTCTACTTCATCTCGAGGCTCAAGGCTAACCTTGTGAGCCTAGGTCAACTCGATGAGGCCGACTGCTTCATTTCCATCAACGACGTCTGCTCTCACAAGTTCGGCGCATATCAAACCGTCTTTACATCTTGAAATTGGAGATAGAGCAACCTGTCAGCCTCTCGGCCAAGACCGAAGAGGTATCTTGGAGGTGGCACGCAAGGTATGGGCACTTAAACTTTCTTGGTACGGGCACTTAAACTTTTCTGCTCTAGAAAAACTACAGAAGAAGGAGATGGTGCACGGTTTGCCGGCAATCAAAGGCGTGAACAAGCCGTGCGACGAGTGCCTCATCGGCAAACAGAGGTGCACCCCCTTTCCATCTCGGACATCCTACCGCGCCGATGAGCCGTTGGAGCTTGTACACAGCGATATCTGTGGGCCCATCAAGTCGGCGACCCTAGGCGGTAAGACTCTCATCCTCCTGTTGATCGATGACAAAAGCCGCTTCAAGTGGCTGATCGTGCAGCAAGCGAAAAGTGAGGCAGCAAAGGTGGTTAAGCGCACTCAAGCGCGAGCGGAGGCCGAATGCGGGAAGAAGATGCGAGTGTTGCGCATAGACTGAGGCGGAGAATTCACCTCAACAAGTTTCGATAAGTACTGTGATGAGTTCGGTATACAACGGCAACTAACGGCGTCCTACTCCCCCCAGCAGAACGAAGTGGTGGAACGCCAAAATCAGACCATTGTCGGGACAGCAAGGTCTTTGATGATGACGGCCAGGATGCCTGGGAAATTTTGGGGAGAGGCGGTAATGATGGCCGTCTATCTCCTCAATCGGACACCAACCCGACACCTCGACGGGAAGACGTCATATGAGGCTTGGTACAACAAAAAGCTAGCAGTACATCATTTTCGAGTGTTTGACTGCATCGCATACATGAAGGTAGCGCGTCCCCACCTCGCCAAGCTCGATCCTAGGGGCCTGAAGGTCGTCTTCATCGGCTATGAACCCAGGAGCAAGGCATACAGACTCTATGATCCTGCAGGGGGCAAGCTCATGTGTCTTGCGACGTCATCTGCGACGAAAGCAACTTCTGGCAATAGAATGATGTGATCGAGGTAGACTAGAACCCAAATCAATTCACGGTAGAGTACCTCATCACCGAGCCAAGAGAAGGAGGAGCGCAGCATCGAGAACTGTCACCAACATCAGCAGCTGCAACTCCTAAACCAGTGGAGTTTGCAACACCACGGACTGCGGATTCGACGTTGGATGTCGATCACGATGATGATCTGGTGGCCAGGTATCGGAGGATGGACGACCTAGTGGGAGGAGGTGAACCACCTGGACTGGCGACGCGCGAGCTCGAAGAAGTGACCGAACTGCATGCTATCGCACAAATGAACCGAACACCTTCGCCAAAGCAGAAAGGAACCCATGCTGTTTGAAGGCAATGTAGGAGGAGATGACATCTATCACCGAGAACCAGACGTGGAGTCTGGAAGATATGCCGCCGGGACACCGAGTCATAGGGCTCAAATGGGTCTTCAAACTGAAGCGCATCGAAAAGGGAGAAGTTGTGAAGCACAAGGCCCATCTGGTGGCTAAGGGCTACATCCAGAAGCAAGGAGTGGACTTCGAAGAGGTATTTGCGCCGGTGACAAGGTTAGAATTTGTCCGCCTTCTGCTGGTAATCGCGACACATTGCTCTTGGGAGGTCCACCACATGAACGTGAAGTCCGCTTTCCTTAACGGAGAGCTAAAGGAGACCATTGACGTCCAACAACCACCTGGCTTCCTGGACAACAACAACCCGGGTAAGGTATTGCGCCTGCACAAGGCACTCTACGGGCTTCGGCAAGCACCACGAGCTTGGAACGCGAAGCTCGATAGTATCCTACTGTCACTGAAGTTCAAGTGTTGTGCCTCTGAGCATGGCATGTACACGCACGACCACGATGAGCAGCGACTGATTTTGGGAGTGTACGTCGACGACCTCATAATAACTGGAGGCGACATGGAAGTCCTCGGAAGGTTCAAGAGGGAGATGTCAAAGAACTTCAAGATGAGCGATCTCGGCATACTCAGCTACTACCTCGGCATCGAAGTGCAACAGAGTACTACCGGCATCACCATCTGCCAAAATGCGTACGCGAAGAAGCTGCTGGACACAATTGGACTTGCAGACAGTAACCCTACAAGGATGCCGATGGAGGCTCGGCTCCAACTAAGGAAGGCTGGCACTACGACGACAGTCGACGCCACCAATTACCACAGCATTGTCGGAAGCCTGCACTATCTGGTAAACACACGCCCTGACCTTACTTACTCAGTTGGATATGTGAGTAGATTTATGGAAGCACCTCGGGAGGAGCATCTTGTGGCTGCCAAGTGCATCCTGCGTTATGTGGCTGGGGTGTGAGATACAGCGCAGCGCAGGAAAAGGAAAGACGAAGCTTGAGCTGGTCGGCTACAGTGATAGTGACATAGCCGATGACGTTGATGATCGTAAGAGCACCAGCGGGATGATCTACTTCCTCTCAGGCGGCGCGATCTGCTGGCAATCAACAAAACAAAAGGTAGTTGCTTTGTCTTCCTGCGAAGCAGAATACATCGCCGCTTCGATGGCGGCAACACAGGAGGTCTGGCTTGCGCGACTAATGGAAGAACTCATCGGAAGAGAAAGCGATCCACCAATGCTATACGTGGACAACAAAGCTACGATTTCCTTGATCAAAAATTCAGTTTTGCACGACCGGACAAACACATAGAAATCAGATTCCACCAATGCTATATGTGCAGATCGAGGGCTCATCAAGATTGATTTCATCCGAACAGAGGAACAGCTTGAAGACATTTTCACCAAGTCCCTAGTGCGGATAAAATTTGAGGCACTAC